>NC_052316.1:38676487-38761473 GCF_016432855.1 Salvelinus namaycush
TTGATCGAAGTAATTGAGTAAAACACTTTCTGAAAATCGAAAGTAATCCGACGATGGGTAGTTTGTGCACGTCGCCATGTTTTTCACATCAACCAAAGATAAGAAGAGGAGACAAGATTAGTTTTGTCTGTTTGAAATATGCATGTTGAAGGGGCTATGTCGTCTACCATCATTCACTTCCCTTCATTCACTTCTGAAAGTTTACTCAACGTTTACAATCCCTTCACCTCATGTTGTTATAACATCTTTGTTCTGACAGACGTTTACGTGACACCCAGAATGCATTGTATAATGTCAACAAACATGGTGCCACACATACCTGGCAAATAGCATTAGCTCATCATAATCAGTACAACCTTCAAATAAGTATTTTACACACATCATATGTGTCTATTACAATATATGCAAGAATCGGAATACATGATTTGTCACCAGTACTTGTAAAAGTGAATAAAACTGTAAATACATTATGCTCCATACATACATACATACCTAGAGTTGAAGTCAGAAGTTTAAACCTCTCTGGGTTATGTGGGACGCTAGTGTCCCAAATGGCCAACATCCAGTGACAATTCACATGCAGAGCGCCAATTCAAATAAATTAATATAAAACTTTGATAAAATCACACATTCAATATACCAAATTAAAGCTACACTTGTTGTGAATCGAGCGAACATGACAGATTTCAAAAATGCTTTACGGCGAAAGCAAACAATGCTATTATCTGAGCATAGCACCCAAGCAAACAAACACAGACCATCATATTTCAACCTTGCAGGCGCGACACAAAACGCAGAAATAAAGTTATAATTCATGCATTTCCTTTGACGAGCTTCTTCTGTTGGCACTCCAATATGTCCCATAAACATCACAAATGGTCCTTTTGTTCGATTAATTCCGTCGATATATATCCAAAATGTCCATTTATTTGGCGCGTTTGATCCAGAAAAATACCGGTTCCAACTTGCACAACGTGACTACAAAATATCTCAAAAGTTACCTGTAAGCTTTATCCAAACATTTCAAACTACTTTTGTAACACAACTTTAGGTATTTTTTAACGTAAATAATCGATAAAATTGAAGACGGGATGATCTGTGTTCAATACCGGAGGAAAACAATGTGTAGCGAGCCTCTGTGTAACGCGCCTCTAACAAAGAGTATACTTCCCTCGAGCCTCATTCTGAACAGGGTTACTTCTTCATTTCTCAAAGAAAAAAACTCAACCAATTTCTAAAGACTGTTGACATCCAGTGGAAGCGATAGGAACATCAAGAAGGTCCCTTAGAAATCTGGATTCCCAATGAAATCTTACTGAAAAGAGAGTGACCTCCAAAAAAGAAATCGGAATGGTTTGTCCTCGGGGTTTTGCCTGCCAAATAAGTTCTGATATAGTCACAGACATGATTCAAACAGTTTCAGAAACTTCAGAGTGTTTTCTATCCAAATCCACTAATATCTTAGCTTCTGGGCATGAGTAGCAGGCAGTTTAATTTGGGCACGCTTTTCATCCAAAATTCCGAATGCTGCCCCCGATCCTAGAGAAGTTAATTACACTTAGGTTGGAGTCATGCCAAATTATGTTTGGAGGAAAAACGTGTTTTTCAACCACTCCGCAAATGTCTTGTTAACAAACTATAGTTTTGGCAAGTCAGTTAGGACATCTACTTTGTGCATGACAGAAGTAATTTTTCCAACGATTGTTTACAGACAGATTATTTCACTTATAATTCACTGTATCACATTTCCAGTGGGTCAGAAGTTTACATACACCAAGTTGACTGTGCCTTTAAACAGCTTGGAAAATTCCAGAAAATTATGTCATGGCTTTAGAAGCTTCTGATAGGCTAATTGACATCATTTGAGTCAATTGGAGGTGTACCTGTGGATGTATTTCAAGGCCTACTTTCAAACTCAGTGCCTCTTTGCTTGACATCATGGGAAAATCTAAAGAAATCAGCCAAAACCTCTGAAAAAAAGTGTAGACCTCCACAAGTCTGGTTCATCCTTGGGAGCAATTTCCAAACGCCTGAAGGTACCACGTCCATCTGTACAAACAACAGTATGCAAGTATAAACACCATGGGACCACACAGCCGTCATATCGCTCAGGAAGGAGATGCGTTCTGTCTCCTAGAGATGAACGTACTTTGGTGCGAAAACTGAATATCAATCCCAGAATAACAGCAAAAGACCTTGTGAAGATGCTGGAGGAAACAGGTACAAAAGTATCTATATCCACAGTAAAACGAGTCCTATATCGACATAACCTGAATGGCCGCCAAGCAAGGAAGAAGCCACTGCTCCAAAACCGCCATAAAAAAAGCCAGACTACGGTTTGCAACTGCACATGGGGACAAAGATCGTACTTTTTGGAGAAATGTCCTCTGGTCTGATGAAACAAAAATAGAACTGTTTGGCCATAATGACCATTATGTTTGGAGGAAAAAGGGGGAGTCTTGCAAACTGAAGAACACCAACCGTGAAGCACGGGGGTGGCAGCATCATGTTGTGGGGGTGCTTTGCTGCAGGAGGGACTGGTGCACTTCACAAAATAGATGGCATGAGGCAGGAAAATCATGTGGATATATCGAAGCAACATCTCAAGACATCAGTCAGGAAGTTAAAGCTTGGTCGCAAATGGGTCTTCCAAATGGACAATGACCCCAAGCATACTTCTAAAGTTGTGGTAAAATGGCTTAAGGACAACAAAGTCCAGGTATTGGAGTGGCCATCACAAAGCACTGACCTCAATCCTATAAAAAAAATTGTGGGCAGAACAGAAAATGCGTGGGTGAGCAAGGAGGCCTACAAACCTGACTCAGTTACACCAGCTTTGTCAGGAGGAATGGGCCAAAATTCACCCAACTTATTGTGGGAAGCTTGTGGAAGGCTACCCAAAACGTTTGACCCAAGTTTAACAATTTAAAGGCAATGCATACGTACATACATACATATTGTATGCTACAGTAGAAACGACAACACGATATACCAAAAATAAGGAAAGTATTCAGACCCATTGACCTTTTCCACATTTTGAAACTTTGCAGCCTTATTCTAAAATTGATTAAATAAATAAAAAATTCAACAGCAATCTACAAACAATACCACATAATGACAAAGCGAAACAGATTTTTTGTACATTTTTGCAAATGTATAAAAAGAACTGAAATACCTTATTTGCATAAATATTCAGACGCTTTACTATGAGACTCAAAATTGAACTCAGGTGAATTTGTGAATTTTTATTAGGATCCCAATTAGCTAACACTGTAACGTTAGCTAATCTTCCTGTGGTCCAACACCAATTAGTAAGACACTACAAACAATTACAAATTAAGACTTTACAAACATTTAACAAGTAGACAATACAGACAATTGAAATATCTGACAGGAAACACATTTAACATTCTGTTGATGTTTTCTATTTCATATCCAGTCATATGGTCTATCGCATTAGATGTTCTTAATTTATTTTCTTGAAGGTGGATTTACTTTTTGCCTGAGAAATATGGATTTGTAAAGAGTTCCATTCAGCTATGGCTCTATATAAAACTGTATATTTAAGGTGATTTGTCCTTGGCTTGGGTTGTCTTAGATGCCCTGAATTTACCTGTCTGGTTTGGTGGTTATGCGTGTTGCTAGTATGTACTAACTAAAGAAAATAAGAAGACTGGATAGTAATTTGTTTTCAACATGAAGTCATGAGAGATTCTGATGCATTTGGATAATATTCATACAGATAGAGCAATGAAGAGCTCATCTGGCAGCCCTGTTTTGAGCCATTTTTAGCTTTATTATATCTTTCTTTGCTGCAGATGACCATATAACTGGACAGTACTCTAAGTGTGATAGGACCAGGGATTGACCATATAACTGGACAGGACTCTAAGTGTGATAGGACCAGGGATTGACCATATAACTGGACAGGACTCTAAGTGTGATAGGACCAGGGACTGACCATATAACTGGACAGTACTCTAAGTGTGATAGGACCAGGGATTGACCATATAACTGGACAGTACTCTAAGTGTGATGGGACCAGGGATTGACCATATAACTAGACAGTACTCTAAGTGTGATAGGACCAGGGATTGACCATATAACTGGACAGTACTCTAAGTGTGATAGGACCAGGGATTGAATCACCTGATTCAGAGTGTTAGATGTTACGTATTCTGAACATTTTCTTGTAACAGCATTTCCCTTATCCATCTTAATAACACTATTATCTATGTGTTCTGACCATGATAAAGCTGCGTCCAAGATGATGCCTAGTAGTTTTTTTTTTTTTCACTTGCTCTACATGCATTCTATTCATCGACAAATTCAATTGGGGATCATCAGCAAGCACATATCTTGAACCAAATACAATACATTTAGTTTTAGAAATGTTCAACACGAATTTGTTCATATCAACCCAGTCAGACACCATTCTTAGTTCACTACTCAGTACATCTGTTAGCTCATTACATTCTGATGCTGCGCTATACATTGTAGAGTCATCAGCATACATTACTACTCTTGCTTTGTTCATTACTGAAGGTAAATCATTAGTAAAGTTAGAGTAGAGAAGTGGGCCTAGGCAACTTCCTTGAGGACACCTCAGTGTATATCTTTACTGTTTGAAAAGCTACCATTAAAGAACACTTTTTGCCTTCTCCTGGATAGATAGCTTTCCATCCAGGATAGAGCTGCAGTCTTAAAACCATAACATTTGAGTTTACCTAGTAACAGTTCATGATCAATTACATCAAAAGCAGCACTGAAATCTAGCAACACTGCACCAATTAACTTCTTGTTATCCATACTCTTTAACCAATCATCTGTCATTTGTGCTAAGGCCATACTCGTAGAATGCCCTTCTTTGTATGCATGCTGGATACCTTTGAATTGAAGTAGTTTGCGATGTAGTGTGGTTTTGTAATAAATACACCCTCTGATTCAACAAAAGAGCCGGACATGTTCGAATTCCTACATACCTTTCTTTGGTAGATTTACAGTATTTATATGTCCAAACATGAATCAGCAGTTGGAAACTGAGAAAAAGATACCCAGTCAGTGTGTGTGTGTGGGGGGGGGGGGGGGGGGGGGGGGGGGCTGGGGTGGGGGGGGGGGGCTGGAATTACTTATGTATGTTGCTCCTCCTAACTCCTTGGGATGGAGGGTGAACAATCAGTTTGTCATATCTCAGGTATTCTATGTCACCTCTTTCTCTTGCAGCCTTCATAGCTGGTATTAGTTCCTTTCATCTATGACGGACTGCATCAGAGAAATCCTCATTGATGAAGATGTAGCATTAAGGCATTTGGCTTTTTCAAGGACTGTAAGCTTATCCTTGAACCTGAGAAATTTCACAAAAATTGGCCTGGGTCTGGTTCCATTGGCACCATCAGTGCCCCCTGATTTTCCAGACCGGTGAGCACGTTCCAGCTCAACCTGTGGATCCAAACGGCTTTCGAACTTTGTCCTCTGATTCAGCCCATGTCTCACTTTGGCTCTCCTGGATACCATCTATTACAAGATTATTTCTCCTTGATTGTCCATTCAGGTAATCAGCCTTCCCAGACATGTTCTGGAGGCCCTCCCTGACTGTGGAGATTTCATTCTGCATAGAGGAACAGTTTCTGGAAAGTGTATCCTGTGTGGTCTTCAATACATCCACATTGTCCTGTGTGAACTGAAGGCTTGTTTTAATGTCTTGTACATCTTTAGTCAGGTTGTCCAGCTGTTTGTTGGTAGACTCCATGATCATTTGTATGAAGCTTTAAAAGTTATTAAATTGATTGGAAATGATTTGGAAAGGCACACACCTGTCTATATAAGGTCCCACAGTTGACAGTGCATGTCAGAGCAAAAACCAAGCCATGAGGTTGAAAGAATTGTCCGTAGAGCTCCAAGACAGGATTGTGTTGAGGCACAGATCTGGGGAAGGGTACCAAAAACTGTCTGCCGCATTGAAGGTCCCTAAGAACACAGTGGCCTCCATCATTCTTAAATGGAAGATGTTAGGAACCACCAAGACTCTTCCTAGAGCTGGACACCTGGCCAAACTGAGGAATCGGGGTAGAAGAACCTTGGTCAGGGAGGTGACCGAGAACCCAATGGTTATTCTGATAGAGCCCTAGAGTTCCTCTCTGGAAACAAGGACAACCCTCTCTGCAGCACTCCACCAATCATGCCTTTATGGTAGAGTGGCCAGACGGAAGTCACTCCTCAGTAAAAGGCACATGACAGCCCGCTTGGAGTTTACCAAAAATTACCTAAAGACTCTCAGACCATGAGAAACAAGATTCTCTGCTCTGACGAAACCAAGATTGAACTCTTTGTCCTGAAGGCCAAGCGCCACGTCTGGAGGAAACCTGGCACGATCCCTATGGTGAAGCATGGTGGAGGCAGCATCATGCTGTGGGGATGTTTTTCAGCGGCAGGGACTGGGAGACTAGTCAGGATCCAGGCAAAGATAAACAGAGCAAAGTATAGAGAGATCATTGATGAAAATGTTCCAGACCTAAGACGGGGGCAAAGGTTCACCTTCCAACAGGACGATGACCCAAAACACACAACCAAGACAACGCAGAAGTGGCTTCGGTTCAAGAATCTGAATGTCCTTGAGTGGCACAGCCAGAGCTCGGACTTAAAACCAATCGAACATCTCTGGAGAGATCTGAAAATAGATGTGCAGCAACGCTCCCCATCCAACCTGAATGAGCTTGAGAGGATATGCAGAGAAGAATGGGAGAATCTCCCCAAATACAGGTGTGCCAAGCTTGTAGCGTCATACCCAAGAAGATTCAAAGCTGTAATCGCTGCCAAAGGTGCTTCAACAAAGTACTGAGTAAAGTGTCTGAATACTTATGTAATTGTGATTTTTCTGTTTTATATTTTTTATAAATTTGCAAAAATGTCTAAATAAAAAAACTGTTTTTGCTTTGTCCTTATGGGGTATTGTGTGTAGATTGATGAGGAGGGAAAAAACGATTTAATCAATTTTACAATAAAGCTGTAACATAACAAAATGTGGAACAAGTCAAGGGGTGTGAATACTTTCTGAAAGCACTGTACTTTAATAGGAACGCACACATGTCCAAAGCTATTATTTGTAAGGAAAACAACAATGATGGCAATGCGAGTGTCAGCCAGAAAATGTGCCAGGGGGAAAATGTTTGTGCAAGACTGCGCAAATGTCTGCATACTATGCAGTCTTGATCTTAGGGAAGTGTTTGGGCTCTCATCAAAGAGATTGTCTGCAACAGTGAAATGGACTACTTCCATGTAAATTAATGAGGAGGCGGAACACACCTCTTATTCAAACTGTTGTTTGAAAATAAAACTTGTTAAAAAATAATTAGAAATTGACAAGTTGAAACATAGTCTGTAGATAATTAGCAGACATTGTGTCTTGGTTTGAGGGCAGCATGTGTTAACTATTCTGTTGCGTAACAATCACTTTTTGGTGCAGGTGCATAAAAAAACTGCCGCTGGGGCGACCGTTAGAGATATTTAGAACTCACTCATGAAAATGTAAATCATTCAGCTGTAATATTAAAGCCCAATAGTATGGTCTAATACTACAAACCAATACCATAGTTTTATAATACATATCAATAGTTTGGCTTGACACTACTACACCATACCTTAGTTGAATGATAAAGCCCAATATACAGTTCAATATGATCAACAGCATGCAATGCTCTTTGTCACTCACTCGCTTGCTTTCTCTGTTTCTCTTTTTCTTTCTTTCTCTCTTTTTCTCTTTCTTTCTCACTCAAAGACTGCTCACTGTACTGGGGGAAAGGCTGATGTGTGAACTGGGAATCCAACAAGCTCTCACAGTCTCACTGCAGAATTAGATGTTTATCCACATTCTCCAAATGTCAATTGTTTTTGTCGCTCCTGCTGCTCTGTAGCATTCCATTTCTTCAAACATAAAATTTCGAAGCTAAGGGTTAAGTTTAGGCACTCATTCTAAATGGTTAAGGTAAGGGCTAAGGTTTGGGATACAAAAAAAATGAAATAAAAACAGTGTCCACGACTGGGATCAAACACAACATTCTGATCCAGAGTCATGAGACACCCATCCTCCAAACCCAAAACCCAAGCCTCCTTCCAAGTGGAGAGCTCAAAAACATAATCGCGTTCTACAAGACCGGCATAAGGCGTCAACAGCTACAAAGAAGCCACAGTCAGATGGCGGGGACGGCGAGGCGCCGGTGACAAGCCTTGAACGGAGAGTGAACTGTGTTGCCTCCAGAGGACCTCCTCATCTCCGCCATTGACTACCTCCTCCCTCTGCTCAAGCCATGTGGATCCCTCTTGACTGTCGCTCCATTTGCTGTAGGCTTGAAACAACAAAACTTTCAACGCTTGCCAAAAATCGTAGCCCAGACCTACTCTGTCATGTAGCTGTTTTATTTGATTCTTGTTCCTGTTTAAATCAGTTTTTGATCATTTCTGCAGTGAAAAGTGACATAGAAGTTGAATAAATAATAATAATTATTATTATTTATTGATAGTAATAGTGCTCACTGTTGCCCCTAGTGGCCGGTTATGAAGGCATTTCCTGAAGTCCTCAGGACATGGATAGACGTCCAATTTTGAAGTCAATCTTGAACGATCTCCCTGGGGAATCTGTTAGAGGGAACAGGGAAGCAAGACTGTTAATTAGCTTGAGTTATGCATCCCCATCCACGCATGCATGCACACACGCACGCATGCGCACACACACACACAATGTCATAGACATATACTGTAGACACACACGTACAGTATGTGCACACTCACTGAATCATTCATTTCCTCTCATTAATATAGAACTCAATATGTGGTTGATAGCTTGCCTGTGTCTGCCTGCTCATATTCTACTTTTTAAAATGTATTTAACCTTTATTTAAGTAGGCAAGTCAGTTAAGAACAAATTCTTATTTACAACAACGGCCTAATCTGGCCAAACCCGGACGACGCTGGACCAATTGTGGGCCGCCCTATGGGACTCCCAGTCACGGCTGGTTATGATACAGCCTGGATTCGAACCAGGGTCTGTAGTGACACCTCTAGCACTGAGATGCATCCCTAATACACACTCACACCAATCACTATCACAGGGCATGAATCACTATCACAGGGCATGAATCACTATCACAGGGCATGAATCACTATCACAGGGCATGAATCACTATCACAGGGCATGAATCACTATCACAGGGCATGAATCACTATCATAGGGCATGTCAGAACGTATCACTGGAAATTAACAGGGATCTCTGGACTGTTTGTTTCTTGTGTGTATGTTTGTCTGCGCAAGTGAGTGCATGTGTGTGTGTGTGTGTGTGTGAGAAAAAGAGAGAAAAGACAGAGGGAGAAATGGTTTCGTATTAAGATTTATTCATTTCTTCATGTTTCTCCCAGATGGGTTCAGCGAAGTACAATGTCCCTGGTCCATGGAGATGGACTGTCTCTTCTGGTTCTCTCAAGGACAACCAGGCTCATATCAAAGGCCTTCTCCCAAGGGACACACACACTACTTCAGCGGAATAATATGCACGGTTGGGTAGGTTACTTTCTAAATGTAATCCGTTACAGTTACTAGTTACCTGTCCAAAATGATAATCTGTAACATAACTTTCAGATTACTCAAACTCAGTAACGTAATCGGATTACTTCCAGTTACTTTTATATTACTTTCCCCTTAAAAGGGATTAGAAGAATACAACAATGATGACATCTATTGCAGGATAAATCAATGTTAGAATTTACATAGCTGGCCATAAATGGATGTTGCATTTATTTTATGGGTTGGTTATGTGGGGTTCTTTTAACCCATTGCTTTCTACTACAGATAATAATATGATTAGGATATATCTTTACATTCAAAACCAAAGTCTGTCATATTTCCAGTCATTCCAATTACTTTAATACCCCTTGATCTTCAAGAATAGGTCTTTGAAATATGGAAAGATAGATTAGCCCAATTATTTTTGCCAGAGCATAACCCAAAAACTATGGACTTATTAGCCTACTCTGTTGTTTATGATTTGGTTGTCATGGAGGACTGATTGGGCTCATTGCTTCGAGTTGAAAAATAAATGCTGCTCTCATGAAATGGCATGCTTAGAGCACTACTGAAAAGTGCAATTTGCATGTGAAAATGAATGCCATATGCTGCATTTGCTATAGGCCTATTGTTTGTGTTTTTGTTGTTGACACTTTAATATCTTGATACTTTGCAGCTTTTTAAAGGGCAAATCCACAGTTGAAAGCAGCTTTTTAAAGGGAGAATCCACAGTTGAAACAATAACAAAGCATACACCCCGCCTCTGTTTTGGTAAAAAGCTGAGGGATGGGCCTGGAGAAATTTAACCACTCTCAGATTAATAGACATACCACTTGTGATATCAAAAGTATTGTTTTAACCATTTTTTCAGGCTGTACAGAGTTTGTTTACATTTACAATACATACAAACATTGACGAAAAACAAGCTTATATGTTGGGTTCTCATGGGGTGTGACAGTTGAACTAAGCTCATGGGGCATTTATAAGTTATATTCTTCAAGAATCAATGGGTATACATAATTCATTTATAAATCAGAAAATGGATGTAGCAACTACAGATTCCCCCTTTAAGTCTATCAAAAATGTGTGAGTTTGAACATGTGTCCATCAGGCCCATTGGGGGAAAAAAATTATATTTCTTTTATCAGCACAAATTAGATTGAGCAATAAAAGCCCCACTCGTGGTCTTCTTAAATTGAACTTGTTTTTTACAGTATGGAACACAATACCACAGAGGAGTTTAGAAGGGAGGAACTTTTATTTTTCAAACTTTTATTCCATAGGCTGGGATACGCACTATGCAGCTGTTGCAAGAGTATTTTTCAATGTCTGTCCATTGATCTCAAAAACAATGATTGATAGGCAGCTTATACTTCTTTAATTCAACCATTATTGGGTTAAAACACACATATATTGTACATTTGTGAACAGCCATCTACAACAACAACAATCCGTAAGGTACAAGTAGCTAAATGAGAGAGCAGCAGTGTGATTCACATCAATGTACTATGTAGATTCAATAAGTGATATCCGTATCACCCGTAGGCTACACCACTGCTGTCATCCTTACCTCCAAGCATTTATACAAGTTGGATAATCTTTGGATGCCGACACCATTGGAAGACATAGCTTGGACTGTAGCCTACAAAAGCCTATTCCTCCTCTTCTCCCACGATCCATCAATGACATTTGGTGTGTCATCATAATGGTCTGTGACTTGTGGTCTGACTCGCTCATGCAGAACAAACTTCAACTTAAGCCTTTTTTCCATGCTGATTTGAATGTCATTGAGAGAAAATAAAGTTGTTGTTTTTTTCCCAAGCATCCTTTCTGAATTAAAAAAAAATCCTAGTAGTAATTATCTAGTGTATTCAAAAGTAACTGTAATCTGATTACAATATTTTTGCTGGTAATTTAACGGATAACAGTTAAAGTTATTTTGTAATCCGTTACTCACCAACCCTGATGTTATGTATGACTGGAAATAAACCCCCATCTGACACACACACACACACACACACACACACACACACACACACACACACACACACACACACACACACACACACACACACACACACACACACACACACACACACACACACACACACACATACACACACACACACACACAAAGAGTCGATCAAAATGAAATCTCCATCCGGAATCAGGGCAGGAAATTACAGCCAAAGCCCTGCTGCGCAATATAGACCTGCCCAGCACAGCATCAGAACAGACCGGCAGGCATGGGGGAAAAACCTTTCTCCTCTCTGTCTTTGTCTCTCCCACACACTGAGCCAATATGTGAGAAAGTGTGTTGTTAAAAAATAACAGTTTTATATTGTGGTGCCAATCAGGTTTCCTGGACACCGCTGTCACAGAATGAAATGGTTCCCAACTCTACCTTTTCTCTCTATGTCTCTTACTCTCTTTTACACACTCACTTACACACGCACACACGTATGCATGCACACACGAACGCACACATGCAGGCACACGCGCACACCCACATAAGCACACACCAAAAGATAGACAGTTTCTAGCTCACAGAACCTGGTCTCCTTGGACGCTTTCATATCTACTCTGGCTGCCACCATCCTCTCTCTCTCTCTCTCTCCTCTCCTCTCCTCTGTTTCACCACAGTGTTCTGTATTCACCCTTTAAAGCTACAGTAAAGTCTGTGAGAAGTGGAACTTCTCTGTGTTAACTCTCTTCTCCATGTTATCTGATCTGGCTTCAAACAGCCCGAGGGGCGCTGAGGCTGAGTCAGACTCAAGGCCAGCACAGTATGGGGGGAATAATTCCCCTCACTTCTTCCTTTCTCTGACTCCCTCCTGACTCTGAGTGTCTCTTTCTCTCTCTCTCTCTCTCTCTCTCTCTCTCTCTCTCTCTCTCTCTCTCTCTCTCTCTCTCTCTCTCTCTCTCTCTGTCTTTCTTTCTCTCTCTCTCTCGCTCTCCTCTCCTCTCTCTCACTCTGTCACTCTACTCTCATTCTATTCATTCTGCTCCCTCCTCACACCATCTCTCTAATTTCCATGCTCCAATCTGACACACCCTCGTTCTTCTATTCCTCCACCTCTCTATCCCTCTTTCCCGCTGACAGCGTTCCTTCAATATTATTGGGCCAATTGAGTTAACAATGTGATGTCTGGAGAAGATTATTCATGAAGTGTTGTCTTGCTTTTTCCAAGCAAATGGCTGGTGTATCTTATCAGTCAATATTAATGAACAGTTTGGGGATCTAATAAGGCTCTATCTGAGAATGACACTGCGCTAACAGCAGCTATTCAGTAGGATCCATAACTCTGTGTTGTCACGCACACAGACACACACGCACACACATGTGCACACACACACAAACACACAAGCAGTCGCAGATACAGGTCCCTGGGTACTGTGTGTCATCTCACTGTGGTGACAACGATATCATCGCTCTGCTCTGGGCAGCTGCAGGCTGCAGACACCTAATTAACACTAGCAGAGCTATTCTGGAACAGGTGCACTGTCAGTGTATACAGTGTGTGTGTGTGTGTGTGTGTGTGTGTGTGTGTGTGTGTGTGTGTGTGTGTGTGTGTGTGTGTGTGTGTGTGTGTGTGTGTGTGTGTGTGTGTGTGTGTGTGTGTGTGAGTTAGTGTGCGTATGTGTGTGTGATGGATTACTCAGAGCAGTGCGGGTATGAATGAATAAGGAGGACATAATGCTTGTGTTATGTTCTGGCCTGTGGCTCGGTACTTAAAGGGAAAATCCACTCCAAAACATTGGGTATTTTTTCAGTAGTCCAAGATTCCAAGATATTGGACTTTTCACACACATACACACAGACACACACACCCTCAGGATTGCCACTGTGAAGGCCAATGCTGCAACACTCAGTATGAGAAAAAACTGTTTATCTCAAAGTGATTTTAAACACAGAAACACCACTGCCAGCATTTAAAGACATGCTCTGGAACTTTGGTTTAAATACTTCTTGGAGGTTTAACCTGTTTGGGCTGCAAGGGGCAGTATTGAGTAGCCAGATAAAAGGTGCCCATTTCAAACGGCCTCGTACTCAATTCTTGCTCGTACAATATGCATATTATTATTACTATTGGATAGAAAACACTCTCTAGTTTCTAAAACCGTTTGAATTATTTCTCTGAGTGAAACAGAAGTCATTCTGCAGCACACTTCCTGACCAGGAAGTGGAAAGTCTGAAACCGAGGCTCTCTTCTACTTCCTGCCTATAAATGGTCATGAGATCTATTAGTATACATGCACGTCATACACCTTCCCCTGGATGTCAAGAGGCTTTGAGAGAAGAAATGAGGTGATTATCTTGGTCTGAGATGGAACACATCATCTTGGAATGACGTGTCCCCCATTTTCGGTACTCTGAAGAGCGCGACGTGGACAGTGGGATTGCCTTCTCTTTAGCTGCCGTAATAGGCGAGTACTATCTCCGGCTTTGATTTTATTTGATACATCTCACCATATCATCGTAAAGTATGTTTTTTCAATATAGTTTCATCAGATTATTGAAAATTTTTCGGGAGTTTTGCCGTGTTCCGTTCTCTTCCGTTTGTTGACATGGAGAGATTCGCGCCACTTGGCTAGTGTGCATGCTAATTGAAGAGGGAAAGTTGCCGTTCTAAATCCAAACAACGACTGTTCTGGACAAAGGACACCTTGTCCAACATTCTGACGGAAGATCACCAAAAGTAAGAAACATTTTATGATGCTATTTCATATATCTGTCGTGCATGTGAACTAGTCGTCGGCGCCCAAGTGTTTCTGGCTATTGTGGCTACGCTACATTTTGTTTTCGCTGTAAAACACTTAATAAATCGGAAATATTGTCTGGAATCACAAGATGCCTGTCTTTCATTTGCTGTACACTATGTATGTTTCAGAAATGTTTTATGATGAGTAATTAGGTATTTGACGTTGGTGTCTGTAAATATTATGGCTGCTTTCGGTGCAATTTCTGATTGTAGCTGCAATGTAAACTATGATTTATACCTGAAATATGCACATTTTTCGAACAAAACATATGCTATACAATAAATATGTTATCAGACTGTCATCTGATGAAGTTGTTTCTTGGTTAGTGGCTATTTATATCTTTATTTGGTCGAATTTGTGATAGCTACTGATGGAGTAAAAAACTGGTGGAGTAAAAAAAGTGGTGTCTTTTGCTAACGTGGTTAGCTAATAGATTTACATATTGTGTCTTCCCTGTAAAACATTTTAAAAATCGGACATGTTGGCTGGATTCACAAGATGTGTACCTTTCATATGCTGTATTGGACTTGTTAATGTGTGAAAGTTAAATATTTAAAAAATATATATTTTGGATTTCGCGCCCTGCACTTGAGCTGGCTGTTGTCATAAGTGTACCGACGCCGGGCTGCAGCCATAAGAAGTTAATAAGTATTTTTAAAAACCTGAACCTATAGGGGAGGGTCTGGGTGGGCATCTGTCCGCGGTGGCGGCTCTGGCGCGGGACGTGGACCCCACTCCACCATAGTCTTAGCCCGCTTAAGTGGCGTCTTTGGAGCGGCGACTCTCGCCGCCGACCTTGGACTGGGGACCCTAATAAAGGGCACCACTGGACTGAGGGGCGCCTCTGGACTGAGGGGCGCCTCTGGACTGAGGGGCAGCTCCGGACTGAGGGGCAGCTCCGGACTGGAGGGAGACTCTGGCAGCTCCTGACTGACGGGCGGCTCAGGCGGCTCGTGACTGACGGGCGACTCAGGCGGCTCCTGACTGACGGGCGGCTCAGGCGGCTCCTGACTGACGGGCGGCTCAGGCGGCTCCTGACTGACGTGCGGCTCAGGACAGACGAGCGGCTCATGCGGCTCAGGACAGACGGGCGGCTCATGCGGCTCAGGACAGACGGGCGGCTCAGGCAGCTCTGGACAGGAGGGCGGCTCAGGCGGCGCTGGACAGGAGGGCGGCTCAGGCGGCGCTGGACAGGAGGGCGGCTCAGGCGGCGCTGGACAGGAGGGCGGCTCAGGCGGCGCTGGACAGGAGGGCGGCTCAGGCGGCACTGGACAGGAGGGAGACTCTGACAGCGCTGGACAGACGGAAGCACCTGGAGGAAGGAGACGGAGAGACAGCCTGGTGCGTGGGGCTGCCACCGGAGGCCTGGTACGTGGAGGAGGAACCGGATAGACCGGACCGTGGAGGCGTACTGAAGGTCTCGAGCACCGAGCCTGCACAACCTTCCCTGGCTGGATACTGACCGCACTGGGCTGTGCTGGCGACCCGGGGACACCGTGCATAGGGCTAGTGCCCTATACTCCGGGCCGAGGAGACGCACTGGAGACCAGATGCGCTGAGCCGGCATCATAGCACCTGGCTCGATGCCCACTCTAGCCCGGCCGATACGAGGCGCTGCTATATAACGCACCGGGCTATGCCTGCGCACCGGGGACACCGTGCGCCTCACGGCATAACACGGTGCCTGGTCCACTTCTCTCCACGGTAAGCACGGGGAGTTGGCTCAGGTCTCCTACCTGATTTAGCCACACTCCCCCGTGTGCCCCCCCCCCCCAAGAGATTTTTGGGGCTGCCTCTCGGGCTTCCAGCCGCGCTGCCTTGCAGCCTCCTCATAACGCCGCCTCTCGGCTTTCGCTGCCTCCAGCTCTGCCTTGGGGCGGCGATATTCTCCCGGCTGTACCCAGGGTCCCTTGCCATCCAAGATCTCCTCCCAAGTCCAGGAGTCTTGAACCCGCTGCTCCTGGGTACCACGCTGCTCCTGGGTACCACACTGCTTGGTCCGGTTGTGGTGGGTGATTCTGTAACGCTCGTCGTTGGAATGAGAATAGGAGGATCAATGCGCAGCGTGGTAAGTGTCCATATTGATAATTTATTATCATGAACACAAAACAAAATAACAAGAACGAAACGAAACAGTCCTGAACGGTGAAATACAAAAAACACTGAACAGAAAATAATCACCCACAAAACACAATGAAAAACAGGCTACCTTAATATGGCTCCCAATCAGAGACAACGACTGACACCTGCCTCTGATTGAGAACCATACTAAGCCAAACACATAGAAATAGACAACCTAGACATACAACATAGAATGCCCACCCACATCACACCCTGACCAAACAAAACATAGAAACATACAAAGCAATCTATGGTCAGGGCGTGACATCGATGTGTTAGTGTGTAGTTCATACATGCATAATCTATGAGCAGAGTTTACCGTCTTACCTTAATTAGCCATGAAATCCCTAGTTTGAAAGCAACTGTTTCCTGGATGCTGTGCTGTGCCATTTTTTCTAATTTTTTTCCCACATGGGCTAGCCCCCTAGCAATTTCAGTTCAACCAATGAGCTCCTCACCATTTGAGTGACAGCTAGTAAGATGCACACACAGCAGAGCGAGAGAGAGAGAGCAATGAGGTGGTGCATAAATGTGACGTAATACACCATTTTCGGGGACCACTTTTGGCTTGTAAGCGCTACTTTCACAACTACTGGCTAAAAAGTGTACAAAAGTACCAGAGCATCTCTTTAAGTCAAATCCCCGTTTCCCCAAGTCGAAGCCTAAACTCCTTACCTTCCTTCTCCATCTTTTCCCCAAATACTAACACTCTCCCTTTCCTCCAGATTACTGTGATTATCAAAGTGTTGGATTTAAGGTAATATTACTGGTGTGTAGTTAGATCAGCCACTGGCCACTGAGTGCTGTACACCACTCCGTTCACGAAAATGGTTCTCTCCCACAGACAGTGGCTTGCTATATAAAGCAGGCAGACAGGCATCAAGGCATTTAGTTACTGTTCAATTGAACTTTAGACTGGGCCAAACGAGGGACCTAAACGACGTTAAGTGTGGTATGAATATTGGTGCCAGGCGCACCGGTTCCAGTACCTCAGAAACGGCTGGCCTCCTGGGATTTTCATGCACAACAGTGTCTAGGGTTTACTGAGAATGTTGCGACAAACAAAAAACATCCATTCAGCAGCCGTCCTGTGGGAAAACACAGCTCCTTGATTAGAGAGGTCGAAGGAGAATGGTAATTATGGTGCAAGCTAACATGCGGGCCACAAACAGGCAAATAGCGGAGCAGTACAACAGTAGTGTGCAGAACGGCACCTCGGAACGCACAACTCGTCGGCCCTTGTCACAGATGGGTTCCACTCCTATCAGCTAAAAACAAGAAGAAGCGGCTCCAGTGGGCACATGATAACCATCACTGGACAATTGAGGAGTTGAAAAACCTTGTTTGCTCCTATGGATCCTGGTTCCTGTTGCATCATGCTGATGGCAGAGTCAAGATTTGGCATAAGCAGCATGAGTCCATGGCCCCAACCTGCCTGGTGTCAACGGTACAGGCTGGTGGCAGTTGTGTAATGGTGTGGGAATGTTTTCATGGCACACGTTAGGTCCCTTGATACCAATTGAGCAATGTTTGAACGCCACAGCGTATCTGAACATTGTTGCTGACCAGGTGCATCTCTTTATGGCTACAGGGGCGTACGACCCGGTAATAGATGGGTATACCTAATAAATTGGCCACTGCTTGTAAGTTACCCGTTCTCTGTTCTATCAGTGTGAACTCACGCATCCATAACCACAGTGCACAGGGATTAGATTAAAGTCTGATTTTAAAGTTGGATGGCTGAAAATCTAATAACACGCTCTTACACTCTCCTGAGCTTAGTGTAATGCCTGCCTTAAAGCACTCACAGACAGCGCACAGTGGACTGGGTGGCCCATTCATTTACAATCAATCCTAGGCTGGGGGTGAAATTCGCTCCAGGCGGAGCGGTTGGCGGTGCTCATGCCCATGGAAGCTGCTCAGCCGAGGCAGAGAAAATAGGATTATGCTTTATTTTTCAAGCAGTGCTGTCGTTGTTGACCAATCACAGTAGAAAACGTAGCCTGAGTGGTGATATGTCAGCACTTACAACCAACAGCAGGACCAGCTAACTTCCTCTAGCTAGCTACCTGGCTAACATCATCAGTTTACAGAGTCACGTTTAACAATAAAATAATTGTTTTCTAATCTATTTGTGGATTAATAATTTCTGTTTTATGTAATTACATGTTGTATGCACGCTTATGGTGTTATAGCGATTCCCTTTTCACACACCAATAATGTTTGCTTTTCGCTACTACGGTCACCGGCGGCTGTTGCCTTCATGTGTGAAGGCACTAGTCCAGGGCTGCCCAACCCTCTTCCTGGAGAGCTACCGTCCTGTGGGTTTTCAGTCCAACCCTAATTTAACACCTGATTCTACTAATTAGCTGCTCAACAAGACCTTAACTAGCTGAATCCTAACTGCTAAATTAGGGTTGGACTGAAAACCTACAGGACAGCCCAACCCCAGGAAAAGGGTTGGGCAGCCCTGCACTAACCGCTTTGACTAGAGGGACAAGTGGTGTACCTGGCGGTGGGGAACTCAGCGATATTCCGGTGGGTGTCTGAAAAGTTATTTACTGAGAGGCGTGACCATGTACACACACACACACACACACACACACACACACACACACACACACACACACACACACACACACACACACACACACACACACACACACACACACACACACACACACACACACACACACACACACATGCATGCACGCACACACACACACAAGTACACACACTCACAAGCATGCGTGTCAAACACACACACACACACACACTCGAGACAGTGTTATTTCCCAAGTGGGGTGCTTTGACCAAGTAGTGATTTGTTGAGCTACCTGGGTTCTCTCTTAAGAGAGGTGGGGGGTGGAGCAGTGAAGTAGGGGAACAGAAGGAGGTCTGTAAGTGGCTGCATATGGATGGAGGAGAGAATCAGAGAGGCAAAGATAAGCCAGATAGGAAAGTTAATTAATGCAGTAGGCCTTCACCATGTAATGGAAGAGAGCTTGATCTGCGTGTCATGGGCTTTTACCTGGGCTGGCAGCTCTGGGCCTAGACCATAAGCCGTTGAATATATAGACCAGGGGTCTCAAACTCATTTTTCCCCACAGGCCATTCGGTCTTTACCAAGGTCAGGAGAGCCGCACTTAAAATTGATTATATTTCCTTGCTGTCAAAAACCCTAACCCTAACCTTAAAATTGGCCTCTATCCATCGCTTTTTGAATTTCCGATGCTCCCTGACTGTCTAGCTTTCGTTTTGATGACTGTTAGCAAGCTGGGCAGAGTGAAAAGACTAACAATGTAGGTCCATTCACATTTATACACAGTTTCGATATGGTTTTAGTCATTTAAATGTCGATTAAGACCAGCTGAGAGAGGAGAAACCAGGAACATAAACCTGTAAAATGAAGTCGGTCTGGGGTTCTGGGATGCCTGTAGGGCAACACCCTTAGAGCTTCTGAAGGATGATTGGTCGTTCAGCCTCAGACTGGCGGCTGATTCGCCAGGCATCTCCGCGTTTTGCCTCAAACTTATGCAAATGAGTTTTACTTTCACAGGAATCTCACCGCAGTCATATCTGTACACACACATACATGCGCATGCACACGCACACAGAGGGATTTGTGTGTATGTGTATGCGTCTCATGCAAGATTTGTCTTTGAACCTCCTCTCAGTGTGTAACTTCCGTCCTCTCCAAAATGAGATCAACTACCGTGGAATTCCAGCACTCCGAGAATTCTCATCTCTCATCCCCTCTTCCCCCTCCTCACTACCAGGGGTGGAAAAAGTACCCAATTGTCATACTTGAGTAAAAGTAAAGATACCTTAAAAGAAAATTACTCAAGTAAAAGTGAGTCACCCAGTGACTGGGTAAATGTAACCAAGTAAATGTAACCATTAAAATATACTTAAGAATCAAAAGTAAAAGTAAAAGTATAAATAATTTCAAATTCCTTATATCAAGATTTTCTTGATTTTTAAATGTACGTATAGCCAGGGGCACACTTCAACACAAGACATAATTTACAAATGAAGCATTTGTGTTTAGTGAGTCTGCCAGATCAGAGGCAGTGAGGATGTTCTCTTGATAAGTGTGTGAATTAGACAATTTCCTTGTCTAAGTAAAAAGTACATTATTTTCTTTAGGAATGTAGTGGAGTAAAATGAAAAGTTGTCAAAAATATGAATAGTAAAGTAAAGTACAAATACCCCCCAAAAATTATTTAAGTAGTACTTTAAAGCATTTTGTACTTAAGTACTTTACACCACTGCTTACTACCTCTTCTCATTCCCCTTCCTCCTCCTCCACACTTCCCCTTATGTCTCCCTCTCATCCTTCCCCTCCTACACTTGCTCCCCTACCTCTTCCTCTCATCCCCATGTGTACTCCCTTCTTCCTTCTCCCCAAGAGAAACCTGAAGCAATTAAACAAACAAAATATTAAAATGCATGCATATGGTAACAACCATTGCCTATGAAGACAGCTTTAAATATGCTAATATGGTGGAGGGTCTTAGCAGCATGAAACAGAGCCTGGAGAGAGAAGGGGCTTTACTTTCACTCTCTAAATCCAGCCAATACAGCACACAGCTACACAAGTATTTGTGTGTGTGTGTGTGTGTGTGTGTGTGTGTGTGTGTGTGTGTGTGTGTGTGTGTCTGTGTCTGTGTGTGTATGTGTGTGTGTGTGTGTGTGTGTGTGTGTGTGTGTGTGTGTGTGTGTGTGTGTGTGTCTGTGTGTCTGTGTGTCTGTGTGTGTGTGTGTGTGTGTGTGTGTGTGTGTGTGCGTGTGTCTGTGCCAGTTTATGCTGGTGTTTGTGTGTTTCTCCTACCCTATATACAGTATACCAAAGTAGCAGGAAGGCAGCGTTTGAGTCTCTTCCTGCTTGATTATAAATAATCTATTACCACGGGGGTTAAATATTTCTTTATCTGTGAGAGCCATGGACTGTGTCCCAAATGGCACCCTATTCCCTATGTAGTGCACTACTAGTCCATTTGGGACGCAAATGTAGAGTAACGACCTTGACTCCTCAACTGATTGAGACACGGGGCGACGTTATTAAATATAATGATTGGCATTTCCAAATGTTAGCATGCCCTTCATAATTCATAACCTAATATATGTGCAACATGGGACAGTGAAATGACACTAATGTCCAATTATATTATATATTTCCTTCCCCTCAAAGCAACTTGAATCACACAGCTAATAAACGCCTTGACTGATGACAGCTCAATCTAATTTATAATGAGAGGTAGAGCTCTGTATACACACTCAAACGCACGCACACATACACAAAAACAGAAACTGACACACACACAGGCAATTGTCATCACTTACCATCACTTTGGCTTCTAACCTGCTCTGCTCTAGTGAAAATCAGATCACTATGACACATTACTTGAGAATCTCCATGTAAACCAAAGTGTACTTCTATTAGCTGTCAGAGAACTATAAAGAAGAACCAAAAGAACTGTGACCTTTTAGGACCTAACCCATCAACACTTACACATTTCACATTTCACTGTACATTTTAGTAATTTAGCAGATGGTCTTATCCAGAGTGACTTACAGGAGCAATTAGGGTTAAGTGCCTTGCTCAGAGCACATTGACAGATTTTTCACCTAGTCGGCTCAGGGATTTGAACCAGTGACCTTTTGGTTACTGGCCCATAGTTCAATTATAAAATAATAATCACAATTTTCGATTTCGATAGTGTTTTATGACATTAACTGCACTATGCATTATGTGGGTTGAATGCTGTAACAACAAAGAATAAAACAATTCATAAAAGTCCCATGATGATAGTGACTGCCTGTCACGTTCTGACCTTTATTTCCTTTGTTTTGTCTTTATTTAGTATGGTCAGGGCGTGAGTTGGGGTGGGCAGTCTGTGTGTTTTTCTATGTTGGGGTTTTGAGTTCGGCCTGGTATGGTTCTCAATCAGAGGCAGCTGTCAATCGTTGTCCCTGATTGAGAATCATACTTAGGTAGCCTGCGTTTCACTTTTGGTTGGTGGGTGTTTGTTTCCGTGTGAGTGTTTGTTGCCACACGGTACTGTTTCGGTTTCGTTCGTTTCACGTTTATTGTTTTGTATTTTGTAATGTTCAGTTTATGTCTTAAAATAAACATTATGGACACTTACCACGCTGCATATTGGTCCTCAGATCCTTCTCGCTTCTCCTCGTCAGAAGAGGAGGACGACAGCCGTTACACTGCCCATTACTGCTTATCACTTATCAGAGGCGCAACATCGCGAGACTTCCGGAAATGCTTGTGAAACAGACCAAGCAGACCAGGCGGGTTTGGGGTTTGAGAAGTCATTGAGAGAAGTGAAAAATTCTTCTTTAGTTAGTTAATTTTCTCTAAATCAACCTAGATTCAAGTCAATGTCTTAAGTAGTTGAACATGTTATTACTCCAACCTCACGAAAGTGACAAACTGACACGTTTTCATTGTCATCAAAAACAACATGAGATGAGCGTTAGACCCGATGACCTGTTTCTGCACTTGAGCTTAGCTAGCCAACGCCACCATGACATCGCCTACAAGTGTGATCTGGGATTTCTATTGGAGAAGCAGTTCATACTGTACGGTCTTTGGTTAAACCATGTAGAATATTGGCCTGTTGGAAAATACAACACCATACTACATTGCACTGGCTGGATCTGATTTATCTCTAGAGAAACTGTGCAATGTGTGCATTGAGCTCACAAAAAAACTGAAAGAAATGGAATTCAAATTATTGAACTGACCTCAGTCAATTAGTTGTTTCAAAACTTAAAAATAACCGAAACACGCACATGTTTGTTTTACTATACTTGTGGGGACCAAACAATTGATTCCCATTCAAAATCCTAACCCCTAACCCCTAACCCTAACCCTTAACCTAACCCCTAACCCCAATTGTAACCCTAACCCCTTAGCCTATAATAGCCTTTTTTCTTGTGCGGACCGGTGAAATGTCCCCACGTTTTTCCAATTTTCCTTGTTTTACTATCCTTGTGAGGACTTCTGCACACACAAACACACAGACACCTCAAGTCGGATGTATAGAGGGAGGTAGGAGAGGAATGGAGGAAGGGAAGGAAGTAGCAAGGCATAGCTGGTGGAGTTAAAGAGGAAGTATGAAGTGAAGGAAGAGAAGAAGGCCCAGTAAGGAGGTAGAGAACACTTATGGTTAAAAACAGCCTTTCCACAGCAGGGGATTGGTAAATGATGCTGTAACAGGCTATTAGATAGACTCTTCACCTGCTACAGGCTGTTACAGCAGGTCTTTACCTGGTTAATGTGAGGCAGTCTGGCAGTCAGATGTGTCTTTATGGACACACAGCCTTTCTTTCTGGGAACAGAGAATAAATTAAAGGGGCAAATCGCTGGAACACGCTCTAATTGAATTTCACATTGAAGTGGCGAAGCAATTTCTGCCTCAATCCCCAAGTTACACAGACGAGCTCGTATATCAAAATCTGCCTTTTATTGTGGTGGATTAGAGGATGTGCATGTGTGCCGACTAGACACAGAAGAAGCATACAAACATACACACACACACACACATGCTCTGCTGTAGGTATAGGTAGAGTTTAGAGTTTTACTCTGCAATACATTATGTAACGAGATCCCTTCCTGGTAAGAGAGGAAGGACAGGGGAACAGGAGCGAGGGAATGAGAGAAACGTCAATAAACGGCATAGTGAGATTACACGGACAAGCACTTTTCTTTGGGACAAGACCACAGGGTTGAGTCAGTGACAACGAAGCACAGCATCAATATTGATGAGGAGCAGAGGAGGGGTGGATGCTACGGTATCTGTGTGTGTCTGTGTGTGTATACTCTGGACTGGGGGACATGTTGGTTAGCACAGTCAGGTCACATGTGATACAAGTCAGTATTTGATGTTAAGTCCACGTCTGAGGATGTCAGGAGATGACGTTAAAAGCGACCACTAGAGGCAACAGTGAGCGCAGTTACCTTCAATTCAGTTTTGGTTTTACTAGGGCATTGTGGACGGGGATGGACATTGGCCTCTGGTGCTAAAGATTGCATGTTCAAATCCAGCGATTGAAAGTTGTTTTTGAGAATTTTGTTTTAAGCCTATCCCAAACCTTAACCCTAACCTTCAAAATGCAGAGTTAATGCCTGAACTTAACCTTAAACACTAAAACATTTGACGTTTGGAACAACTTTGAACTTTGACGTTTGAGAAACGTATGAACGTCTAATTCTGATGTGAGACAGTGAGAGCTTGTTGGGTTAACAGGACCACTGAGAAGGTGTCTCATGTCTCCTGAAATACAGCTAAGACACTGTCACTTACTCTCACTATAACTATACAGTACCAGTCAAAAGTTTAGACACACCTAT
Organism: Salvelinus namaycush; assembly: GCF_016432855.1. Lineage (NCBI taxonomy): Eukaryota > Metazoa > Chordata > Actinopteri > Salmoniformes > Salmonidae > Salvelinus > Salvelinus namaycush. The sequence continues at coordinate 38,701,297 of NC_052316.1, forward strand.
TTTTTCTTCTTAATTTTTACTATTTCTACATTGCAGAATAATAGTGAAGACATCAAAACAATGAAATAACACATATGGAATCATGTAGTAACCTAATTTAAGTACTAAGTATTGTCACACCCTGGCCTTAGTTATCTTTGTTTTCATTATTATTTTAGTTAGGTCAGGGTGTGACATGGGGAAGTATGTGTTTTGGTTTGTCTAGGGGTTTGTAGGTTTAATGGGGTAATGTCTTGTCTATGTGTAGTGTTTGTGTCAGCACTATTTATATGTATAGCTTCACGGTCGTCAGTTTGTTATTTTGTTAGTTTGTGTATAGTTGTTCGTTTCTTGTTTTTTTCTCTCTTCTTTAAATTAAAGAAGATGTATTTTGCACACGCTGCGCCTTGGTCCTCTCTCTCACCCAAAGACGATCGTGACAGAATTACCCACCAATCTAGGACCAAGCGGCGTGTCAAGCGGCAACAGGACCCAGCTACACAGGATTCATGGACATGGGAGGAGATACTGGATGGTAAGGGACCTTGGGCACAACCGGGAGAATATCGCCTCCCTCGTGAAGAGCTGGAGGCAGCTAAAGCCGAGAGGAGGCGATATGAGGAGGCAGCACGGAAGCAAGGCTGGAAGCCCATGAGTACAACCCAAAAATTTCTTGGGGGGGGCCTTAAAGGGAGTGTGGCGAAGTCAGGTAGGAGACCTGCGCCTACTCCCTGTACTTACCGTGGAGAGCGAGAGTACGGGCAGACACCGTGTTACGCAGTAGAGCGCATGGTGTCTCCTGTACGCGTGCATAGCCCGGTTCGGTACATTCCAGCTCCACGTATGGCCGGGCTAGATTGAGCGTTGAGCCGGATGTCATGAAGCCGGCCCAACGCATCTGGCCACCAGTGCGTCTCCTCGGGCGGCTTACATGGCACCAGCCTTACGCATGGTGTCCCCGGTTCGCCTACATAGCCCGGTGCGGGTTATTCCACCTCCCCGCACTGGTCGGGCGACGGGGAGCATACAACCAGGTAAGGTTGGACAGGCTCAGTGCTCAAGGGAGCCAGTACGCCTGCATGGTCCGGTATTTCCGGCGCCACCTCCCCGCTCCAGCCCAGTACCACCAGTGCCTACACCACGCACCAGGCTTCCTGTGCGTCTTCAGAGCCCTGTGCCTCCTCCACGCACTAGCTCTATGGTGCGTGTCTCCAGCCCTTTACCACCAGTGCCTACACCACGCACCAAGCCTCCTGTGTGTCCCCAGAGTCCTGTGCGTCCTGTTGCTGCTCCCCGCACTAGCCCTGAGATGCGTGTCCTCAGCCCGGTACCACCAGTTCCGGCACCACGCACTAGGCCTAATGTGCGTCCCCAGGGTCCAGCATGCCCTGTTCCTTCTCCCCGCACTAGCCCTGAGATGCGTGTCCTCAGCCCGGTACCTCCAGTTCCGGCACCACGCACCAGGCCTACAGTGCGTCTCAGCCGGCCAGAGTCTGCCGTCTGCCCAACGGCGCCTGAACTGCCCGTCTGCCCAACGGCGCCTGAACTGCCCGTCTGCCCAACGGCGCCTGAACTGCCCGTCTGCCCAACGGCGCCTGAACTGCCCGTCTGCCCAACGCCGTCTGAGCTGTCCGTCTGCCAAGCGCCGCATGAACTGCCCGTCTGTACTGAGCATTCAAAGCCGCCCGTCTGTACTGAGCCTGCAAAGCCGCCCGTCTGCCATGAGCCTTCAGAGCCGTCCGCCAGACAGGAGCCGCTAGAGCCTTCCGCCAGACAGGAGCCGCTAGAGCCTTCCGCCAGACAGGAGCAGCCAAAGCCTTCCGCCAGACAGGATCAGCCAGAGCCTTCCGCCAGACAGGATCAGCCAGAGCCTTCCGCCAGACCGGATCAGCCAGAGCCTTCCGCCAGACAGGATCAGCCAGAGCCTTCCGCCAGACAGGATCAGCCAGAGCCTTCCGCCAGACAGGATCAGCCAGAGCCTTCCGCCAGCCATGAGCAGCCAGATCCGTCAGCCAGCCATGAGCAGCCAGATCCGTCAGCCAGCCATGAGCAGCCAGATCCGTCAGCCAGCCATGAGCAGCCAGATCCGTCAGCCAGCCATGAGCAGCCAGATCCGTCAGCCAGCCATGAGCAGCCAGATCCGTCAGCCAGCCATGAGCAGCCAGATCCGTCAGCCAGCCATAAGCCGTCCAGCCAGGATCCGCCAGAGCCGTCATCCAGCCAGGATCCGCCAGAGCCGTCATCCAGCCAGGATCCGCCAGAGCCAGCCAGCCAGGATCCGCTAGCCAGCCAGGATCCGCCAGAGCCAGCCAGCCAGGATCCGCCATCCAGCCAGGATCCGTCCCTCAGTCCGGAGCTGCCGTCCCTCAGTCCGGAGCTGCCCCTTATCCTGGTGCTGCCCCTTATCCTGGTGCTGCCCCTTATCCTGGTGCTGCCCCTTATCCTGGTGCTGCCCCTTAGTCCGGTGCTGCCCCTTAGTCCGGTGCTGCCCCTTAGTCCGGTGCTGCCCCTTAGTCCGGTGCTGCCCCTTAATCCGGTGGGGTTAAGTTGGCGGGTGGTCATTTGGAGGAGGCTAAGAAAGCGGGTAGTGACTATGGTGGGGTGGGGACCACGACCAGTGCCAGAGCCGCCACTGTGGACAGACGCCCACCCAGACCCTCCCCTAGACTTTATGCTGGTGCGCCCGGAGTTCGCACCTTAAGGGGGGGGTTATGTCACACCCTGGCCTTAGTTATCTTTGTTTTCATTATTATTTTAGTTAGGTCAGGGTGTGACATGGGGAAGTATGTGTTTTGGTTTGTCTAGGGGTTTGTAGGTTTAATGGGGTAATGTCTTGTCTATGTGTAGTGTTTGTGTCAGCACTATTTATATGTATAGCTTCACGGTCGTCAGTTTGTTATTTTGTTAGTTTGTGTATAGTTGTTCGTTTCTTGTTTTTTTCTCTCTTCTTTAAATTAAAGAAGATGTATTTTGCACACGCTGCGCCTTGGTCCTCTCTCTCACCCAAAGACGATCGTGACAAGTATCAAGAGACTTAGTAATGAGAAACCAACTAACCCTTGAACTGAACGACCAGTGATCCTCTGCCTCAGAGCTAGATGCTCAGATCTGCCATTAGCTCTACAACCAGAGGTCCTTCTACTGAGGTCATACACGCAGGGAGCAGTGACTGAGACTGACACAGACCCCAAAATAGTTTTTTTAATTATTTACCCCTGATTTTTAAATGTGCACCAATTCATATAGCATTGCAAGTCTGTTTGCACTGTAAAAAAAATATGATCCTGTCTCGCATATGTCTGAGCCACAGATGGAATTGAACTTTAAGATATATCTGAACGATCTTTGAGAAAGGATAAAGGAGAGAAGAGAGGAGAAAAGGGAAGAGAAGGGAGCCGAGGAGATGAGCTCAATAAGTCATAGAAAAGATTGTATGGTATTTCTTTAGCCCTTAGTCTCAGGAGGAGAGGGGGCACCGTGGAGTGTATGGATATTTCAAGTGGACGGTTTACAAGGGGAGCGAATTGTACAAATCTATTGGCCCTGTTCCTGTACCTTGATCCCTCCGCTCCTCTGTGCTGCATTCTGCCCCTCCACTCATCCTTTTTATCACAATCACCCAAGAGCATCCCTCGCTCATTTCCATCTCAGAGACAGAGAGAGAGTGAGAGAGACATAGGAAGAGAGATATGAGGGGGAGAGAGGGAAAGAGAGAGAAGAAGAGATGAAGAGAGATGCAGAGAGAGATGGAGGAGAGCGGGAACAATTCATAACAATTGAACTTCAATATATTTCTGAAAGATCTTTGAAAAAGGAGAGAGGAGAGAGGAGAGAAGAGAGAAGAGAGAAGAGAGAAGAGAGAAGAGAGAAGAGAGGAGAGAGGAGAGAGGAGAGAGGAGAGAGGAGAGAGGAGAGAGAGGAGAGAGTTATGTTCAATAAGTCAGGAAAGATTGTATGGTATTTCTGGCCAACTCCAGCACTTAGTGTCAGGAGCAGAGGAGGCACTGTGGAGTGTATAGAGATTTTAAGTTGAAGGTTTACAGGGGGAGCAAGTGTTGCAAATTGTACAAATTTATTGTCCCTGTTCCTGTTGCTGAGAGAGAGAGAGAGAGATACTGGTAACCAATAGCCAGGCAGGGGTTAGACTGCTTTATGCAAATGAAGTCTGAGTGTCGGACCAAAACAAGGAAAATCCAAAGCAAAACCCCCCTCCTCTGCTGTCAGTGATGTGATGCACGATGTGGTTCAAAAACAAACCTGAAAAGCCTAGTGGGAATGTCACTTAGGTCTCGCGCTCTCAACCTCTCAACCTCTCTCTCTCTCTCTCTCACACACACACACACACACACACACACACACACACACACACACACACACACACACACACACACACACACACACACACACACACACACACACACACACACACACACACACACACAAAATACGAACAAGAACTCATTCACACTTCCACAAAGATATGCACCTGGGAGTGTGTGTCATTCGGAATGACTGTCAATTTGTCCTCCCCTCGCCTCCCACAAACACACAATCACAGACCTGGTATGGTGGGTGTCACTTAGCTGTGTGGTTTGTGACTGCTGTTGTCTTGTTTTCTCTAGCAGAGAGATGAGCAGAGACATGACAACAGCAGCACTGAGACATGACAGCAGCAACACTGATGCTAAGCCTCTGTCAGCCTGTCTCTGCCTCTGCCTGGGCTGATCAAAGTCTATGGAATCACACACACACACAGGGCCGTGCAGGTGCTCAAAATGAAAAAGGGCTCCTACCTTGATTTTTTTATTTTATTAATCATAATTCTTATCTTGAAATTCATAACATACTAGATGCCTCTGTAGAGGAAATGTGTACATTTGTTAGCATAGGCCTGTTTATATCTGCAACAACACACTCACGCATCACAACTTGTAAGCAAGCTAGTGAAAGTGCCCCCTGAAGACTTAACTAACATTGGGATAAGAGGGTAGGCTATAAGATGATCATTGATGTTGATGATTGATGTAAATCTGCTAGTTAGCTAGCTTGATATTTTTTTTACTGATTGTAATTTATCTTCAATGCTCTTAAATAATAACTTCATAATATCTCCTAATATTCATCATCTTCTAACTCATGATATATGGCTGGCTGGCTAATGGCTTGTGTGAATATTTTAGTATATGGTGGTTAGCTAGAGTCTAGAATACATATGTTCATTGCTTAAATTTGTAAATCGTGATGAGCCGGAACAAAAAGTGAGCGCCAGAGGGGGGAGCGCATGTCACGTTCTGACCTTTATTTCCTTTGTTTTGTCTTTATTTAGTATGGTCAGGGCGTGAGTTGGGGTGGGCAGTCTGTGTGTTTTTCTATGTTGGGGTTTTGTGTTCGGCCTGGTATGATTCTCAATCAGAGGCAGCTGTCAATCGTTGTCCCTGATTGAGAATCATACTTAGGTAGCCTGGGTTTCACTTTTGGTTTGTGGGTGTTTGTTTCCTGTGTCTTTGTGTAGTTCACCAGACAGGACTGTTTCGTTTCGGTTTATTCTCGTTTATCGTTATTTTGTTGTTTTGTTCGAGTATTTCGGTTTTCATTAAAAGGAATATGAATACTCGCCACGCTGCAGTTTGGTCCTCCTCTCTTTCTCCTAACGACGAGCGTTACAGCGCAGAAGTACCGGAAAGCAATTCATGAAATTCTACGTCATTTTACATGAATGTAGACTTTGACATGATCTTTTTTAATACCCCACAAATGATTGAAATGACAGGCTACTTTGACCCTGACAAACTGAGAATCTGAGTTCAATAAAAACAACCTCATCTTGAATCCATCAATAGCCTGGACCTCGTTGTGTTGAGAGAAACATATTATACAGTATGAGCAGGAAATTATAGTCCTAAAAGAGGTTTCCAGTTTCACTGACTCACCCAATGATGCACAACTCACTCAAACCGCCGATGCGCTTCAGCCAAAAGCCTACCTCTCTCTTGTTTTACCTTGTAAAACAATTTTCACTCAATAGGCCGATTTGGAAGTTGATTAAAATATTTTGGTAGCCTACAGCAGATTAGTCTTCTCTTTTCAGCAGGAGCCATTTGCTTTCCAACCTGTGTTTTCTTGCAATTGTTCCAGATGGTAGGCTATGCCTTGTTATTGGGCTACACACAATCCACAGCTAGGCAAATTGTTTTAAGAAGCTATTGATCCTCTGTGGCTAAATTGTATGCCTACTCATGGTGTAGTAGGCTATTCTGAATTATTTCATTTATTTTTCAACAGACAGCAGTAATTCTGTATATTTGGCAAACTTATTTCAATTTATCACAGATACTGAAGCACCTTCAACACCGTTCCCTTGGCTATGATACTATGATCATAGCCAATGATCCTAAGGAAATACATTCTGAAATTCTGCTGTCTGTAGCCAACCAGACCGAATATTCACGATGATGTAAATCGTATTATCAAGTATTAATCAAATGGTATGCTGCTGTGGCAGTAATGTTCATGTTTAAACTAGGTAGCTTGCTACACACACTTGACCGGTGACCGCATTTCAAGCCATGAATGTTTGGATACCAGCTGCTTGCAATCTCCATGCAGGGCAGATTTGGAAAAAGGCAAACCGGGTGCACGTAAGCTCTATACGAGGCAGACCAACAGACGGGGTATGGATGGGGGATGGCCATCTTGATTGAAACACAACGACCTGGGGGCAGTGGGTTCAGAATAACAGCGACAAAAACGTTATTTAAAAATGCGTATATATATATGTAGTTATACCACCACCCAAAAGGGCACTTGGCGAGTGGAAGGGAAAAGGGGCAGGTGCTCGGGCACAGGTAGACCCCTGTCTCTGCACGTGCCTGCACACACACACGCTCCTTCATCATGCACACAAACGCAAACACACGTTCACAAAGACGCTGTGCATCCCACATCCCACTGTCACACATGCATGCTGATAAACTCTGCCTCAAGCCACAGCTCAAACTTTATGTAAATGATTTCCTACAGTGTTAGTACAGTAGTACTAGTGCCTATGTTGCACATCACACTGTGTATCTCAGTGCAACATCTGATATGTATATACTGTACCTTATACCATCTATTGCACCTTGCCTATGCCGCTCGGCCATCGCTCATCAATATATTTATATGTACATATTATTTTTCCATCCTTTAAATTTGTGTGTATTAGGTAGTTGTTGTGCAATTGTTAGATTACTTGTTAGATAACTAGAAGCACAAGCATTTCGCTACACTAGCATTAACATCTGCTAACCATGTGTATGTGACCAATAAAATGTGATTTGATTTTGATTTGATAACATACTGCACTGTGTATCTCAGTACAGTCTCTGATCACATACTGTACTGCACTGTGTATCTCAGTACAGTCTCTGATCACATACTGTACTGCACTGTGTATCTCAGTACAGTCTCTGATCACATACTGCACTGTGTATCTCAGTACAGTCTCTGATCACATACTGCGCTGTGTATCTCTTTACAGTCTCTGATCACATACTGCACTGTGTATCTCAGTACAGTCTCTGATCACATACTGCACTGTGTATCTCAGTACAGTCTCTGATCACATACTGCACTGTGTATCTCTTTACAGTCTCTGATCACATACTGCACTGTGTATCTCAGTACAGTCTCTGATCACATACTGCACTGTGTATCTCAGTACAGTCTCTGATCACATACTGTACTGTGTATCTCTTTACAGTCTCTGATCACATACTGCACTGTGTATCTCAGTACAGTCTCTGATCACATACTGTACTGTGTATCTCTTTACAGTCTCTGATCACATACTGCACTGTGTATCTCAGTACAGTCTCTGATCACATACTGCACTGTGTATCTCTTTACAGTCTCTGATCACATACTGTACTGTGTATCTCAGCACAGTCTCTGATCACATACTGCACTGTGTATCTCTTTACAGTCTCTGATCACATACTGCACTGTGTATCTCTTTACAGTCTCTGATCACATACTGCACTGTGTATCTCAGTACAGTCTCTGATCACATACTGTACTGTGTATCTCAGTACAGTCTCTGATCACATACTGCACTGTGTATCTCAGTACAGTCTCTGATCACATACTGTACTGTGTATCTCAGTACAGTCTCTGATCACATACTGCACTGTGTATCTCAGTACAGTCTCTGATCACATACTGTACTGTGTATCTCAGTACAGTCTCTGATCACATACTGCACTGTGTATCTCAGTACAGTCTCTGATCACATACTGCACTGTGTATCTCAGTACAGTCTCTGATCACATACTGTACTGTGTATCTCAGTACAGTCTCTGATCACATACTGCACTGTGTATCTCAGTACAGTCTCTGATCACATACTGCACTGTGTATCTCAGTACAGTCTCTGATCACATACTGTACTGTGTATCTCAGTACAGTCTCTGATCACATACTGTACTGTGTATCTCAGTACAGTCTCTGATCACATACTGCACTGTGTATCTCAGTACAGTCTCTGATCACATACTGCACTGTGTATCTCAGTACAGTCTCTGATCACATACTGCACTGTGTATCTCAGTACAGTCTCTGATCACATACTGCACTGTGTGTATCACATGGTCACTGGTCACACTCACTCAGTAAGTCACTCACACTCACTAATGCACGCAGGAAAACACACACAGACATTCACTGAAACACAGGGGAAGGCATTCTAAATATACATCATCTAATCAAAATGTCATGTAGTGACAAAGATATCTTCGATGAATATGATAATTAAAGGATGAGTTCATGATCACGAAAGGATTAACAGGGAAGAAGAAAAAGATAACAGGATGAAAGACCAAAACAAAATAAAAAACTTTAGAAAAATGAGTTCCTCTGTTGGCTTTGAAACTGAAGAGGAATGTTTATTAAAAACAAAGAACAAATCCAGAGGCGTTGTCACAATGTGAACAGATCTTTTAATCCGTCATTAATAAACTGTGTGGCTGTGTGTGTGGTGTGTGTACGTGTGTATGTGGTGTGTGTACGTGTGTATGTGGTGTGTGTGTGCGTGTGTGTGTGTGTACGTGTGTGTGTGGTGTGTGTGTATATGTAAATGATCTGTCATCAGAAGCCACCAAAACAATTAAAAACTCATTACCTCCCCCAAGGCCTGCTGGGAAATCATTCAGATTTGTGTGTGTATTCCGTTCTAATAGGAATGCCGTTGATATGATACCCACCGTTGTACAAACACACACACACTCACGCACATCCGTGCACACAAGCATACACACAGTCTCAGGAATATGCCAACGTCATTCCTATGTAGTGAAGTGATGGGAGAGTGTTGGTGTCCATGTTTGTGAGTATCCTCTCTTTTTGAACAGTGTGCACTGCTGCAATATGTCTTTTTCCCGTACGTTTGTGTGTGTCTGTTTTTAGTCTGGCTGCTATTTATTGTGTGTGTTTGTGTGCTTGTGTGCGTGCATGCATGTGTGTGCTAATGTGTGTGTGTGTGTGTGTGTGTGTGTGTGTGTGTGTGTGTGTGTGTGTGTGTGTGTGTGTGTGTGTGTGTGTGTGTGTGTGTGTGTGTGTGTGTGTGTGTGTGTGTGTGTGTGCATTCCATGCATTCTGTATAATGGCTGTTCGTGTGTGTGGGAGTGGGTGTGTGTATTTGTATGTATGTGTGTGTGTGTGTGTGTGTGTGTGTGTGTGTGTGTGTGTGTGTGTGTGTGTGTGTGTGTGTGTGTGTGTGTGTGTGTGTGTGTGTGTGTGTGTGTGTGTGTGTGTGTGTTGACAGTGGGCGGCAGAGATGTATGGATTCTTTCTATGTTTTCTGTCAGGGTGATATAGCCCTCTACACTCAATACCACCAGCGCAGCACTAGCAGAGAGGGGAAAACGAGAGAGAACAACATTTGAGAATAGATTTAGAGTGAATAGGGAATATGCTCTCACAGTCCTCCCTCCCTCTCACCGGCTGGCTGTATCTCTCCAAAAAGATAGATTGAGAGTGAATGGGTGGAAAGAAGAGAGAGGAGAGAGAATATTCTGTCCCACAGCCCTCCCTCTTACCAGCTGGGAGTATCTCTCCAAAAAACTTTTCTAGTTAGAGACTCAGCACACTCACCTTCTGAGAATCTCTCATTTTCTCTTGTTGGACGAAGCACATTCTCTCTCAGTTTTCCTCTCTCTATTTATCTCTCTCTTAATGTCTCTCTCTCTCTTTCTCTTCAACCTAAGCTCACTACTCTCAGTGGGTTCTCTACTAACAATCTCATCCCCAGTCTGACTTGACCACTCTACTAACCACCACTGAACACAACCACCAGCACCGCAGAATAAGACTATCCTTTAAAGGAAAACTCCAACCAAAAACGATATTTTGGTATTTTTTTCATGGGTCTATTGTTGATATAGTCCCAAAATGTTTTGCATTTCAGCAATCAAGTTTTCAAGATATACACTATATGACCAAAAATATGTGGACACCTACTCGTCCAACATCTCATTCCAAAATCATGGGCATTAATATGGAGTTGGTCCCAGCTTTACTACTATAACAGCCTCCACTCTTCTGGAAAGCATTCCTCTAGATTTTGGAACATTGCTGCAGGGACTTGCTTCCATTCAGCCACAAGAGCATTAATGAGGTCGGTCACTGATGTTGGACGATGTCACGGCTGTCGAAAGAACTGGACCAAAGTGCAGCGTGGTGAGCGTACATTTTATTTTATTTTAAAATGTCGCCAACAAAACAAGAAACAAAATAAACAACCGTGAAGCTTCCGAGGGCTATAGTGCCACTAACAAAGATAACTACCCACAATGACAGGTGGGAAAAAGGGCTGCCTAAGTATGATTCCCAAACAGAGACAACGATAGACAGCTGTCCCTGATTGAGAACCATACCCGGCCAAAACATAGAAACACAAAATCATAGAAGTAAAGGACATAGAATGCCCACCCAAATCACACCCTGACCAAACCAAAAAGAGACATAAAAAAGGCTCTCTAAGGTCAGGGCGTGACAGACGATTAGGCTTGGCACACAGTCTGCGTTCCAATTCATCCCAAAGGTGTTTGATGGGGTTGAGGTCACGGTTCTCTGCAGGCTAGTCAAGTTCTTCCACACCGATCTCGGCAAACCATTTCTATATGGACCTCGATTTGTGCACAGGGGTATTGTCACGCTGAAACAGGAAAGGGCTTTCCCCAAACTATTGCCACAAAGATTGAAGAACAGAATCGTCTAGAATGTCATTGTACGCTGTAGCTTTAAGATTTCCCTTCACTAGAACTAAGGGGCCTAGCCCGAACCATGAAAAACAGCCCCTGACCATTATTCCTCCTCCACCAAACTTTACAGTTGGCACTATGCAATGGGGCAGGTAGCGTTCTCCCGTCATCCGCCAAACCCAGATTCGTCCATCGGACTGCCAGATGGTGAAGCTCTCTCTCTCTCTCTCTCTCTCTCTCTCTCTCTCACTCACTCACTCACACAGACACACACACACACACACACACACACACACACACACACACACACACACACACACACACACACACACACACACACACACACACACACACACACACACCCTGTCTGTCTTTAGATTATTGTCTCATTGTTAAATTATGCATGACACATACCGGAGAACAGGCGGACAGAACAGTCACAAACAGAGCTAACGGGATGGAGGGATGTCTACTTTTCTTTTTGTCAGGAAGAATAACATCTGCTCTGTGAAATCCCTCTCTCTCAGCAGAGAGATGGCACCAGTCCCACCACCCCCTTCCCTCCTTTCCCCCTTCGCTCCCTCCTTCCCTCCCTCCCTGCCTCCCTCCCTCCTTCCTCCTCGCCTACTGTTAAAGACACCTTCTCTAGCAGTGTGTCTGTGTCTCTAAACCTCTTGTTCTGTGTGTGCATGTCTTCATGTTTCCCCTGTGTCACGAACACATCTTACTCTTACGTAATGGCAGTGTGTATGTCTAGCTGTCTGTCTCTATGTGTCTTTTGTGTCACAAACACACATCTCACATTATGATTGAAAGCTATTATCGTGTAGTATTCTTTCCTTGCATTTAACTTCTCTTCCACGAACTGGTTCAATGTTGCTCAATGGTCTGTCTAAAGCACAGTCAGCCTGAAACCTGTGTTGGACTGTCTTCAAAATTATCATTCATAAGATTGTGTTTCATGGATTATGTCCATCATTAACAATCAGTGGTTTCAACAGAGGAGCAGACCAAACTGTGGGAAAAAGCCCAGGGTGCTTATATACAGAATTCACATTATTTGGACTGAAGGGGCCCTGTTGTGTGCGTGTGCATGCGTACTTGCCTGTGTGTTATTGTCTATAAGAGAAACGTGTGAATTATTGCATGATTCATTATATTAAAGTGATGTACTGAAAGCCTCAGCTGGCTGTAGATTTATTTTCTCAAAGTTATTATAGAAACAATTCTCAAACAGTAGCAGAATATCTGATCAGCTCTTGAAATGAACTTCGAGCATGACAAAACTATTTGTGTTATTTTACTGATGACTGCAGAGTAGTACAGAGAGGAGCTTTATCATACATAAAAGGACACACAATCACACACACCGTCGTACAGATACACACATTCCTTCATCACACATACACACACACACAAACATAGACAACGTGATGATGTGCTCATGAAAAATCATCAGGCCATTGTCCAGGGAGATCGTGGAAATTGGATGTCTATCCATGTCCTGAGGACGTCGAGAAATGCCTTCATAATTGGCCATTATGGGCAACAGTGAGTGCTATTCGCATCAAGTAGCTTTGGGGTTTACTACAGCGTTGTGGGTGGAGGATGGTTGTAATTCCATGACTCTGGATCAGAAGGTTGTGTGTTCAATCCCAGTTGTCGACACTGTTTTACATTTTTGGTTTTAACCCTATCCCAAACCTTAACCCTTACCCTAACCATTTGGAATGAGTGCCTAAACTTAACCCTTAACTTTGAAATTTGACATTTGGAGCATGTTTGAAATTTGACGTTTGGAGAACATTGATTAATGTCTAATTCTGCAGTGAGACTGTGAGAGCTTGTTGCATTGTCTATACAGTATGCCGTGTAGGGGACTACTGAGGTACATATGTAAGACCTTAATTTGATCACTCTATTGTTGCTGAGAATTCAAGGTTTAAAAAGGCTTCTAAAGTTCGTTATTTCCACCTTAAAATGTCAGACTTGATTTGCCCTAACGAAAAATGTATGAACCCCTACAAAAAATGTCAATTAATTATAATCCACATAATTATTCACATTTCCTGTTGCTACTGGATTATTTTCCTGCTGTAGCAAATTGGCTCAATTTAAGATCCAAAATCTGTACTCCACACTTCTTTTCAGAAGACAGAAATAAACTCAGCCAACCAAGAAACTCCCTTAATAGCTGCATGCTGTGGATGTGGCCCTAGTAGGGTGCCATTTGGGAAGCAGACTACATGTAGACTATATTCTCTCACACTCTAACTTCTAAGACACTACCATTCCACCAAAACTTGAAACATGAGTGATGGTGAACCTTCAATGTTTAATGAATGGAAAGAAGTTTTTTTTGAGGTACTGAATTGTACAGTAGACCATTTGTTGTCAATTATTATATTACCATAGATTCGCTATCTTGAATTGTATACAACGCAGATGTGTATACTACACATCTGTACGTATACAATGTCAGTTTGGCATAGAGGAAAGGGTGGAGCTGGGACATCTGGCTTTCTTATGTCACTGCCTTATCCACTTGTTGTCATAGCGTAAACATCCCCCAGACACAAAATAGCAGCTAGCAAGATGGAGATCACGGAGGTTATTTCCAGCCAGGTCAGGATTAGACTTCCATCTATGTTTGAGGACGTCGGGAGATGATTCAGAAACTGGCCACTAGGGGAACAGTGTTACCTTCAAGTAGATTTTGGTTTTGCTAGGGCGTTGTGGCCAATGTAAAAGGTTGCATGTTTGAATCCAGCGATATAAACGTTGTTTTTCAGATTTGTTGTTTTAAGCCTATCCCAAAGCTTCATAACCATTCAGAGTTAATGCCTAAAGTTAGCGTTAAACACAAAATTTGACATTTGGAACAACCTCAAAATTTGACGTTTGAAAAACATGGGTAAACGTCTAATTCTGACCTGAGACTGTGAGAGCTTGTTGGCTAGTTTGCATCAAATATTGACACTAAAACCACTACAAAGGTTTTGCCTTGGTATTGAATCGCATACACACACACACACTTCTGTATACATCTGGCCTTTCTTTGGACACTGTGTTAACAAACATCCAAACGAGCTTCAATCCCATACAACACTCCTTCCGTGGCCTCCATGGAAATGCTAGTTAAACTAAATGCATGCTCTTCAACCATTCGCTGCCCACACCCACCCGCCTGAATAGCATCACTACCCTGGACGGTTCTGACTTAGAATATGTGGACAACTACAAATACCTAGGTGTCTGGCTAGACTATAAACTCTCCTTCCAGACTCATACTAAGCATCTCCAATCCAAAATTAAATCTAGAATCGGCTTCCTATTTCACAACAAAGCCTCCTTCACTCACGCTGCCAAACATACCCTCGTAAAACTGACTATCCTACCAATCCTCGACTTCGGCGATGTCATTTACAAAATATCCTCCAAAACTCTACTCAGCAATCTGGATGCAGTCTATCACAGTGCCATCCGTTTTATCACCGAAGCCCCATATACCACCCACCACTGCGACCTGTATGCTCTCGTCGGCTGGCCCTTGCTACATATTCGTCGCAAACCCACTGGCTCCAGGTCATCTATAAGTCTCTGCTAGGTAAAGCCCCGCCTTATGTCAGCTCACTGGTCACCATAACAACACCCACCCGTAGCACGCGCTCCAGCAGGTATATCTCACTGTCATCCCCAAAGCTAACACCTCCTTTGGCCGCCTTTCCTTCCAGTTCTCTGCTGCCAAAGACTGGAACAAATTGCAAAAATCGCTGAAGTTGGAAACTTATATCTATCTTCCTCACTAACTTTAAGCATCAGCTATCTGAGCAGCTTACTGATCGCTGCAGCTGTACATAGCCCATCTGTAAATAGCCCATCCAACTACCTACCTCATCCCCATATTGTTTTTATTAACTTTTTTGCTCTTTTGCACACCAGTATTTCTACTTGCACATCATCATCTGCACATCTATCACTCCAGTGTTAATTAGCTAAATTGTAATTACTTCGCTGCTATGGCCGATTTATTGCCTTACCTCCTTACTCCATTTGCACACACTGTATATAGATTTTTATATAGTGTTATTGACTGTACTTTTGTTTATCCCATGTGTAATTCTGTGTTGTTGTTTTTTGTCTCACTGCTTTGCTTTATCTTGGCCAGGTCGCAGTTGTAAATGAGAACTTGTTCTCAACTGGCCTACCTGGTTAAATAAACGTGAAAAATATATATAAATACATTTAAAAAACACATGAAAAAAATCTCTTGAAAAGAACGTGAAGAAAGACTTGGTTGTCGGACATGTGTGAACAAAATATTAACAAAATTCACATGTAAAACATTAAAACAAGTGAGACACATGGTTTTCAGACATGTTATATTTCACATACATTTTTCACATGTGAAAAAAAATCATGTAAAAATAAAAAAAAGTTGCTCCAAACGTCAAATTTCGAAGAGTTTTTGTTGCTCCTGCTGCTCTGTATCTTTCCATTTCTCCAAACATAAAATGTGGTTAAGGTAAGGGTTAAGGTTTGGAATAGGGTTAAAACATTACATTTAGGCACTCATTCCGAATGGTTAAGGTAAGGGTTAAGGTTTGGGATAGGGTTAAAACATTACATTTAGGCACTCATTCCGAATGGTTAAGGTAAGGGTTAAGGTTTGGGATAGGGTTAAAACATTACATTTAGGCACTCATTCCGAATGGTTAAGGTAAGGGTTAAGGTTTGGGATAGGGTTAAAACATTACATTTAGGCACTCATTCCGAATGGTTAAGATAAGGGTTAAGGTTTGGGATAGGGTTAAAACATTACATTTAGGCACTCATTCAGAATGGTTAAGGTAAGGGTTAAGGTTTGGGATAGGGTTAAAACATTACATTTAGGCACTCATTCAGAATGGTTAAGGTAGGGGTTAAGGTTTGGGATAGGGTTAAAACATTACATTTAGGCACTCATTCAGAATGGTTAAGGTAAGGGTTAAGGTTTGGGATAGGGTTAAAACATTACATTTAGGCACTCATTCAGAATGGTTAAGGTAAGGATTAAGGTTTGGGATAGGGTTAAAACATTACATTTAGGCACTCATTCAGAATGGTTAAGGTAAGGGTTAAGGTTTGGGATAGGGTTAAAACATTACATTTAGGCACTCATTCCGAATGGTTAAGGTAAGGGTTAAGGTTTGGGATAGGGTTAAAACATTACATTTAGGCACTCATTCCGAATGGTTAAGATAAGGGTTAAGGTTTGGGATAGGGTTAAAACATTACATTTAGGCACTCATTCCGAATGGTTAAGGTAAGGATTAAGGTTTGGGTTAGGGTTAAAACATTACATTTAGGCACTCATTCAGAATGGTTAAGGTAAGGGTTAAGGTTTGGGGGGAAACAACATAAAATAAAAAAATGTGTCCACAGCTGAGATTGAACACACAGCCCTCTGATCCAGAGTCAAAGAATTACAACCATCAGCCACCACTGCCCACAATGCTGAAGACATTTCCGATGTCCAATTTCAATGATCTCCCTGGAAAATATCCAAATGATTTTTCATGAGCACATCGTCACGTTGTGTGTATGTTTTTGTGTGTGTGTTTGTGCGTGCGTGATTGAGTGTGTGTGTCTGTAGAACGCTGTGTGTGATTGTGTCCTTTTATGTATGATAAAGCTCCTCTCTGTACTACTCTGCAGTCATCAGTAAAATAACACAAATAGTTTTGTCATGCTCGAAGTTCATTTCAAGAGCTGATCAGATATGCTGCTACTGTTTGAGAATTGTTTATGTGTAATAACTAGATATCAGACGTGGTTCTCGGACACATGTTTTCAGATGTTAATTTTTCACTACTCAAACACATGGTTTCCCAACATTTCTAATGTGATATCATAAATTACACGTGTGATTTTGTAACTGGCAGGATAAAACCTGGGTCTCCCATAGGAAAGGGATACCTAGTCAGTTGCACAACTGAATGCATTTAACCTATATGTGTCTTCCGCATTTAACCCAACCCCTCTGAATCAGCGAGGTGTAGGGGCTGCCTTAATCAACCCCCGGGGAGCAGTTGTTGTTAGGGGTTAACTGCCTTGCTCAAGGGCAGAACATCAGATTTTTCAAACCTTTCGGTTACTGGCCCAATGCTCTTAACCGCTAGGCTACCTGCCGCCAATATCTTGACCATTCAACCAAGAGGGCCAAAACTAATTTTGAAGTCGCAGGCGGGTGTACCTCATCACATGACCATGAGCAACCATGACAGACTCATGTCAGCTGCACTTTCACATGTGTATTTTCACATTTTAATGTCACCTACACATTTAAACTTTTCCATCTAAATAAAACAGCAATATACTGGCACCAGGAGTTGCCAGCTTAATAATGTAATTTTGCTTTAAAGCAGAGAGTACGTAATATATTTTACAGTACTGTTTTTCTTACCTTACTGTAAAACATATTACAGCATCCCTAGCGTAAATGTACAGGGATGCTGTAATGTTTTACAGTAAGGACAATAGTACTTTGAATTACAGCATCTCTGCTGCATCTACACCAAACCCTAGCTAACTAATAAAACGTAATTAATAACACATTACTATAGCCTACACAACCAGACTCACAACATCTACCTTTCTTTCTGGGCCACAAAATGTTTACCTACTACTGGTAAATTGAACAGGTTTAGCTAATACACACACACACACACACACACACACACACACACACACACACACACACACACACACCCACACACACACACACACACACACACACACACACACACACACACACACACTTTTGAATTTACATTTTCTGTCGTTGAGGAGTGCCAACCTCTCAGGGAGTCAGGGTCGTAACGGCAGCCCTGCGCCCGTCTACCCGTGACCACGGAAACATGTTGCCGATCCGCCACACGGTTATCATAACAACCCAGCTGTTAGCCTCATAACCACGATCATAACCACAACACACAGGAGAGGGGTACACCTCACTATACCGCCCTCAGTCAATCCCCAATAATAGATTCAGGACACCCTCCCCCTCTCTTTCGAAGACTCTCTCAGATCAGACTGTCTCACTCTCTCTCTCAATTCAATTCAATTCAAGGAGCTTTATTGGCATGGGAAACATATGTTTATGCAAGTGAAATGGATAAACAAAAGTGAAATAAACAAAAAAAAGTGAACAGTAAATATATAAATATTATATTCACAAGTTCCAAAATGATAGAGACAACTCAAATGTCATATTATGTCTATATGCAGTGTACGATGTGCAAATATTTAAAGTGACAAGAAAAACTCACTGGCTGAATTTTTCTTGTCACAAATCTTACTGCTTTGATTGCACACTGTGGTATTTCACCCAAAATATGATTTGTTTTCAAATTATTTGTGGATGTAATCTGAGGGAAAAATGTGTCTCTAATATGGTCATACATTTGGCAGGAGGTTAGGAAGTATAGCTCAGTTTCCACCTCATTTTGTGGGCAGTGTGCACATAGCCGGTCTTCTCTTGAAAGCCAGGTCTGTCTACGGTGACATTTCTCAATAGCAAGGCTATACTCACGGAGTCTGTACATAGTCAAAGCTTTCCTTAAGTTTGGGTCAGTGGCAGTGGTCAGGTATTCTACCAATGTGTACTCTCTGTTTAGGGCCAAATAGTTTGCATTCTAGTTTGCTCTGTTTTTTTTTTATTCTTTCCAATGTGTCAAGTAATTATCTTTTTGTTTTCTCATGATTTGGTTGGGTCTAATTGTGTTGCTGTCCTGGGTTTCTGTGGGGTCTGTTTGTGTTTGTGAACAGATCCCCAGGACCAGCTTGCTTAGGGGACTCTTCTCCAGGTTCATCTCTCTGTAGGTGATGGCTTTGTTTTTGGAAGGTTTGGGAATCGCTTCCTTTTAGGTGGTTGTAGAATTGCATGTCTCTTTTCTGGATTTTGATAAATAGCAGTTATCGACTTAATTGTTCTCTGCATGCATTATTTGGTGTTTTACATTGTACACGGAGGATATTTTTGCAGAATTCTGCATGCTTAGTCTCAATTTGGTGTTTGTTCCATTTTGTGAATTCTTGGTTGGTGAGTGGAGCCCAGACCTCACAACCATAAAGGGCAATGGGCTCTATAACTAATTCAAATATTTTTTTGTCAGCTCCTAATTGGTATGTCAAACGTTATGTTCCCTTTGATGGCATAGAAGGCCCTTCTTGCCGTGTCTCTCAGATCATTCACAGCTCTGTGGAAGTTACCTGTGGCACTGATGTGTAGGCCGAGGTATGTATCGATTTTGCATGCTCTAGAACAATGGTGTCTAGATGGAATTTGTATTTGTGATCCTGGCAACTGGACCTTTTTTGGAAGACCATTATTTATGTCTGACTGAGATTCTCTCTCTCTCTCTCTCTCTTTCTGCTTGACTCTGTAGCACCTCTCTCCACCTATCAGCCCAGATCAGTGGTATACATAGTCCCCCTCTTTAAAAACAGCCCCAAACACACAGAAATACAAAACAAGGACAACATAGAACACCAGACATAGAATGCCCAGGCGTGACAAAAACTTTATAGCCTACTTTTTATTTGTTTTTAGGCCACATTCCTAAAATAATAATTGTCCACTTCACGGTTCAGCTGTCAGATATTTAAGCACTAAATGTGTCAGGGCATTGCATGCATAGGCCTATAGGCTTAGGTGTCCACTGTATGATATAAATATTAAAATAAATACTGGATATATATACACCAAATATACAAAAGTATTTGGACACTTCTTCAAATTTGTGTATTTGTCTATTTCCGCCACACCCGTTGCTGACAGGTGCATAGAATCGAGCACACAGCCATGCAATTTCCATAGACACACATTGGCAGTAGTAGGCCACACAAGCTCACAGAATGGGACCGCTGAGTGCTGAAGCACGTAAAGCTTAATAATCATCTGTCCACGGTTGCAACACTCACTAGGGAGTTCTAAACTGCCTCTGGAAGCAACATCAGCACAAGAACTGTTCGCTTCATAAAAAGGGTTTCCATGGCCGAGCAGCTGTACACAAGCCTAAGATCCCCATGCGCAATGCCAAGCCTTGGCTGGAGTAGTGTACAGCTTGCCGCCATTGGACTCTTGAGCAGTGGAAATGCGTTCTCTAGAGTGATGAATCACGCTTCACCATCTGGCAGTCCAACAGATGAATCTGGGTTTGGCGGATTCCAGGAGAACACTACTTGCCCCAATGCCCCGTGCACAAATCAAGTTCTATACAAAAATGGTTTAAGAGATCGGTGTGGAAGAACTTGACTGGCCTGCACAGAGCCCTGACGTCAACCCCATCAAACACCTTTGGGATGAACGCCGACAGTGAGCCAGGCCTAATCGCCCAACATCAGTGCCCGACCTTACTAATGCTCTTGTGGCTGAATGGAAGCAAGTCCCCGCAGCAATGTTGCAACATCTAGTGGAAAGCCTTCCCAGGAGAGTGGAGGCTGTATTAGCAGCAAAGGAGAGACCAACTCCATATTAATGCCCATGATTTTGGAATCAGATGTTCTATGAGCAGGTGTCCACATAATTTTGGTCATGTGGTGCATATATAAAGGAAGAGAAGCATAGGCGTGCCGTCCTTGGACGTGCCTCTTGAACGTGCCGTCCTTGACCAGCTCTCCTGCTATCTCTCTCAGAATGACCTTCTTGATCCAAATCAGTCAGGTTTCAAGACTAGTCATTCAACTGAGACTGCTCTTCTCTGTGTCACGGAGGCGCTCCGCACTGCTAAAGCTAACTCTCTCTCCTCTGCTCTCATCCTTCTAGACCTATCGGCTGCCTTTGATACTGTGAACCATCAGATCCTCCTCTCCACCCTCTCCGAGTTGGGCATCTCCGGCGCGGCCCACGCTTGGATTGCGTCCTACCTGACAGGTCGCTCCTACCAGGTGGGGTGGCGAGAATCTGTCTCCGCACCACGTGCTCTCACCACTGGTGTCCCCCAGGGCTCTGTTCTAGGCCCTCTCCTATTCTCGCTATACACCAAGTCACTTGGCTCTGTCATAACCTCACATGGTCTCTCCTATCATTGCTATGCAGACGACACACAATTAATCTTCTCCTTTCCCCCTTCTGATAACCAGGTGGCGAATCGCATCTCTGCATGTCTGGCAGACATATCAGTGTGGATGATGGATCACCACCTCAAGCTGAACCTCGGCAAGACGGAGCTGCTCTTCCTCCCGGGGAAGGACTGCCCGTTCCATGATCTCGCCATCACGGTTGACAACTCCATTGTGTCCTCCTCCCAGAGCGCTAAGAACCTTGGCGTGATCCTGGACAACACCCTGTCGTTCTCAACTAACATCAAGGCGGTGGCCCGTTCCTGTAGGTTCATGCTCTACAACATTCGCAGAGTACGACCCTGCCTCACACAGGAAGCGGCGCAGGTCCTAATCCAGGCACTTGTCATCTCCCGTCTGGATTACTGCAACTCGCTGTTGGCTGGGCTCCCTGCCTGTGCCATTAAACCCCTACAACTCATCCAGAACGCCGCAGCCCGTCTGGTGTTCAACCTTCCCAAGTTCTCTCACGTCACCCCGCTCCTCCGCTCTCTCCACTGGCTTCCAGTTGAAGCTCGCATCCGCTACAAGACCATGGTGCTTGCCTACGGAGCTGTGAGGGGAACGGCACCTCCGTACCTTCAGGCTCTGATCAGGCCCTACACCCAAACAAGGGCACTGCGTTCATCCACCTCTGGCCTGCTCGCCTCCCTACCTCTGAGGAAGTACAGTTCCCGCTCAGCCCAGTCAAAACTGTTCGCTGCTCTGGCACCCCAATGGTGGAACAAACTCCCTCACGACGCCAGGTCAGCGGAGTCAATCACCACCTTCCGGAGACACCTGAAACCCCACCTCTTTAAGGAATACCTAGGATAGGATAAAGTAATCCTTCTAACCCCCCCCCCTAAAAGATTTAGATGCACTATTGTAAAGTGGCTGTTCCACTGGATATCATAAGGTGAATGCACCAATTTGTAAGTCGCTCTGGATAAGAGCGTCTGCTAAATGACTTAAATGTAAATGTAAATGTAATAGGCCTAACCCCAGAGAGATACAGAGAAATAGAGATATGCTGGTGGCATGCTATGACACCGACATACATTTCTTTGTCAGATGGCTACTGCATCTGCGGTACAGATTTAAATGTACAGAAGAGGCTAATTTGTTAATTTTTAATCAGAATATTTTGTATTAAGATAAACATTATGTTGTTAGATTATAGCAGTAACTCTGTTAGGCCTGAAACAGTCTTCATCACCTCAAGTTCAACTGTCAGGGGCGCACTGCCTTCATATCATAGACCTGCAGTTGCTAAAGCCTAATAATAGCCACACCACACGTTTCTGAACTTCATTAGAGTAATATCAAAAGTCAGTCAAGCCATTGTTTATATGGAAAATACGAGCAGAAGAGTGAATGTAAAGCAGGGAATAAATACACCACCCTCCCTTGTGCCCAACAAAAAAACACAACCCTCCCCTATTAACTCAAAACGGTCTATTTTGGGAGCAGCTAAACCATGATTTGGCCAAACAGTAACATCCTGATACTTGCATGAAAGTGTTTGCCTGGCCCCTGCTCTCCCTGTGCGCTTTGAGTAGCCAAGATGGAAAGAAGGGGAGGAAGAGAAAGAATCTTTATTTTTGTTCAACATTTCAAAATGCAATCACAAGAAATAACTGTAGCTAGGCTACTGATGTGGTTTTGGTTTCGAATTTCTCCTTCCTGTGATTAGCCCCAAGTGAATAAGCCCTTGTCAGGGGTAGGCAACCCTAGTCCTGGAGTGGCAGGCACTTGATTTAACTGACCTGTAAGACCTGGTGTCCCATTTAGTGTGACTCGCCACCTCGATTCGGTCTTATGTAGCAACATTTGAGTTTCATTTTTTTTTTATACATTGGATAAAAGTAGAGATTCAGAGCTACAAAATGGTATATCATAACACTGCATTTTTAAGGAACAACAGGAAAGTAATACTTTGAAAGTTGATACACTTGTAAACTCACTTTTGAGAAAAGGGCCTTTGAATGTTTTGGTACCTACTAGAGAGCTCTCCTTTGTCTACACCCATTCAGCATTGTTCACACACTAAGGCAGCCCCACCCATCTCTTTAAGGATTCACATGAGGTCATGTGCTAAAGACTAAAAGTGGTAGTAGCCTACAATAAGGAGAAATTCCAGGTAAACAGAAAGTGTTCAGATAAAAATAGATGACACTCACACAGACACACTTGTCTAAATTGATGGGTCATGTGAAAGAAATGCTATCCCCACCTATACCCCCAGCCACATCCAGTGGTGGAAAAAGTACTAAATTGTCATACTTGAGTAAAAGTATAAATCATTTCAAATTCCTTATACCAGACAGCACAATTGTATTTAAGACAAATAGCCAGGGGTACAATGTACTTAAGTATCAAAAGTAAAAGTAAAAATATAAACAATTTAAACTTCCTTATATTAAGCAAACCAGACAGCACAATTGTAATATTTTTTTATTGATGGATAGGCAGGGGCACACTCCAACACTCAGACATAATTTACTATTGAAGCATTTATGTTTAGTGAGTCTACCAGATCAGAGTGTCACACCCTGATCTGTTTCACCTGTCCTTGTGCTTGTCTCCACCCCCTCCAGGTGTCACCCATCTTCCCCTGGGTATTTATACCTGTGTTTGTCTGTGCCAGTTTGTCTTCTTTTGTCAAGTCAACCATCGTGTTATGCCGTGCTCCTGCTTTTCAACTTTTCTCTGGTTTTTGCTAGTCCTCCCAGTTTTGACCCTTGCCTGCCTTGACTCTGAACCCGATTGTCTGACCATACTGCCTGCTCTGATCGTGAGCCTGGCTGCCACTCTGTACCTCTTGGACTCTGACCTTATGAATTTTTGCCTGTCCATGACCATTCTCTTACCTGTCCCTTGGATTATAATAAATATCAGTGACTCGAACCATCTGCCTCCCGTGTCTGCATCTGGGTTTCGCCCTGTGCCCTCATACAGAGGCAGTATGGATGACCAGGGATGTTCTCTTGATAAGTGTTTGAATTGGACAATTTTTCTGTCAAAATGTAGCAAATACTTTTGGGTGTCAAGGAAAATATATGGAGTAAAAAGTACATTATTTTCTTTACGAATGTAGTGAAGTAAAAGTTCCCAAAAATATAAATATTAAGGGGCCTCCCGGGTGGTGCAGTGGTCTAGAGCACTGCATCGCAGCGCTAGCTGCGCCACCAGAGTCTCTGGGTTCGCGCCCAGGCTCTGTCGCAGCCGGCCGCGACCGGGAGGTCCGTGGGGCGACGCACAATTGGCTTAGCGTCGTCCGGGTTAGGGAGGGTTTGGCCGGTAGGGATATCCTTGTCTCATCGCGCTCCAGCGACTCCTGTGGCGGGCCGGGCGCAGTGCGCGCTAACCGAGGGGGGCGGGTGCACGGTGTTTCCTCCGACACATTGGTGCGGCTGGCTTCCGGGTTGGAGGCGCGCTGTGTTAAGAAGCAGTGCGGCTTGGTTGGGTTGTGCTTCGGAGGACGCATGGCTTTCGACCTTCGTCTCTCCCGAGCCCGTACGGGAGTTGTAGCGATGAGACAAGATAGTAATTACTAGCGATTGGATACCACAAAAATTGGGGAGAAAAGGGGATAAAATTTATTTAAAAAAAATATATATATATATATAAATATTAAAGTAATGTACAGATACCACAAACTACTTTAAATTATTTTTACATTAGCATACTTTATATACTGTTACACATGCACTTATCACATAGTATTCCATACATAAGTGAGGTGCACATGTACAGCGCATGAGCCATATATTATACCACAACAATATCATGTGACCGTATGTCACAAAATCATGTTACGACCACACATGTCAATATTAATTTTTTATATCAATATTTTGCTAAGTCTTGCTAAGTGGATGGTCTCTACAGAAGGTGTAAACGGTACAGCCAAATGGTTTCTTGCACAGTAGCAATATTATAAATAGTGTAAAGGACGAATGGTAGCCTTTAATAACTTATTGTAGGCCTAAAGGCTATTTCATGAGTATGAAATGAGTCAAAACAGGTGAGGAATTTATTCTGCAATGATCATGGAAATTAAATAAATAATCCGAAATAGATTTCTAATTATTTTACAATGCAAAGATGAAATAAATAGATTTTTTCTCAACAGCCAATGATTGCATCTTGTTAATATATTTTACCTATCAGTTCATTTTGTTATGAAAAAGTCATACAGTATATTCCCCATTTGCACAAGGCTACTAGGCTACTTTTGCCTTCTTGCAATGCAATACTTCAACCTCAAGAAACAGTGTGTATGCATGGTCTCCTCTACCTCTCCTCTACCGCTCATCTACCGCTGTTCTCTACACATCCTTTACACCTCACCCTTTCTCCTCTACATCTCTCCTCTACATCTCTCCTCTATATCTCTCCTCTATCGCTCATCTACTGCTGTCCTCCACATGTCCTTTACACCTCACCTCTACCTCTCCTTTACCTCTCTCTTCTACCTCTCTCCTCTACCTCTTCTCTACCTCTTCTCTTCCTCTCCTCTACCTCTCTTCTCTACCTCAACCATCTACCTCTCTCCTCTACCTCTCTCTTCTACCTCTCTCCTCTACCTCTTCTCTTCCTCTCCTCTACCTCTCTTCTCTACCTCTCTCCTCTACCTCTCCTCTATTTCTACCTCTCTTCTCTACCTTGCCTCTACCTCAACCATCTACCCCTCTCCTCTACCTCTATTTCTACCTCTCTTCTCTACCTCTCCCTCAACCATCTACCTGTCTCCTCTACCTCTCCTCTATTTCTCCTATATCTCCCCTCTACCTCTCTTCTCTACCTCTCCTCTACCTCTACTCTACCTCTACTCTACCTCTCCTATATCTCTCCTCTCTACCCCTCCTCTATCTCTCCTCTACCTCTCCCCTCTACCTCTCCTCTACCTCTATACTCTACCTTTCCTATATCTCTCCTCTACCTCTCTTCTACCTCTCCTTTACCTCTCTCTTCTACCTCTCTCCTCTACCACTGCTCTACCTCTTCTCTTCTTATCCTCTACCTCTACTCTACCTCAACCATCTACCTCTCTCCTCTACCTCTCCTCTACCTCAACCCTCTACCTCTCTCCTCTATCTTTCCACTATCTCTTCTCTACACCTCTCCCTCTCCTTTACCGCTCTTCTACATCTCTCCTATGCCTCTATCTCTCCTCTGTCTTTTCT
Organism: Salvelinus namaycush; assembly: GCF_016432855.1. Taxonomy (NCBI): domain Eukaryota; kingdom Metazoa; phylum Chordata; class Actinopteri; order Salmoniformes; family Salmonidae; genus Salvelinus; species Salvelinus namaycush. Next base: position 38,727,788 of record NC_052316.1, read on the forward strand.
CTTCCGCTCTTCTCTACCTCTCCTCTACACCTCTTCTCTACCTCTCCTCTACCCCTCCTTTGTCTCTCATCTACATCTCTCATATTCCTCTCCTCTACCTCTCTTTACCTCTCCTCTTCCTTCCCTCTACCTTTCCTCTACCTCTCTTTACCTCTCCTCTTCCCCCCTCTACCTTTCCCCTACCTCTCTTTACCTCTCCTCTTCCTCCCCTCTACCTTTCCTCTACCTCTCTTTACCTCTCCTCTTCCTTCCCTCTACCTTTCCTCTACCTCCCTTTACCTCTCCTCTTCCTCCCCTCTACCTTTCCTCTACCTCTCTTTACCTCTCCTCTTCCTCCCCTCTACCTTTCCTCTACCTCTCTTTACCTCTCCTCTTCCTCCCCTCTACCTTTCCTCTACCTCTCTTTACCTCTCCTCTTCCTCCCCTCTACCTTTCCTCTACCTCTCTTTACCTCTCCTCTTCCTTCCCTCTACCTTTCCTCTACCTCTCTTTACCTCTCCTCTTCCTCCCCTCTACCTTTCCTCTACCTCTCTTTACCTCTCCTCTTCCTCCCCTCTACCTTTCCTCTACCTCTCTTTACCTCTCCTCTTCCTCCCCTCTACCTTTCCTCTACCTCTCTTTACCTCTCCTCTTCCTCCCCTCTACCTTTCCTCTACCTCTCTTTACCTCTCCTCTTTATCTCCTCCACATTTCTCCTCTTCACATATGAGTAATAAAAACCAAAGCCATAATTTCTGTTCCATAATTATACACAGATGGTTAGTGGTTTGCTGTAATGGGAGCCCTATTTGTTTTAATACCTCTAACTGAAACATAACTGATCTAATGAGGATGATTGTGAGCAGTAATTGGTACAAAGGACTTTAAATGTCAACACCGGTTAGTCATTATAGAAACAAAGCATACGTGTGTGTGTGTGTGTGTGTGTGTGTGTGCGAGTGTGTGTCCGTGTGTGCATACATGCGTTCGTGTGCATGCATGCGTTAGTGTGCAGGAGAGAGAAAAGGAGAGAGAGAAATAAAGTGTATGATAAAAGGAGCAACAAGCTCTCACAGTCTCAAGTCAGAATTAGACGTTCATCCATGTTTCTCAAAGTCAAATTTTTAAGTTGTTCCAAACGTCAAATTTTGAATTGTTTGCTTACTTCTCTGTATCGTTCCTAGGTTAAGTTACGGCATTAACTCAGAATTCTTAAGGTCAGTTATTAACTCAGAATGGTTAAGTTTTGGGATAGGCTTAAAAAATAAAAATAAAAAAATAATTTATTGCTGGATTCAAACATGCAACCTTTGGAACCACAGGCAGATGCTAATGCCCATCCACATCCACAATGCCACAGCAAAACCAAAGCCTACTTGAATGTAACAGCGCTCACTGTTGCCCCTAGTGGCCAGTTTCCACGTCATCTCCTGACGTTCTCAGACATGGATGGACGTCTAATACTGACTTGTATATCACAGGTGACCTGCCTGAAAAGGAGATTGTTGAACCCCTTAAGGATTGGCCCCTTTTTTAAAAATGTTTGCCTAAAATGACATACCCAAATCTAACTTCCTGTAGCTCAGGCCCTGATGCAAGGATATGCATATTCTTGGTACCATTTGAAAGGAAACACGTTGATGTTTGGGGAAATGTGAAAGGAATGTAGGAGAATATATCTGGTAAAAGATAATACAAAGAAAAAAACACCGTTTAAAAAAACATTTGCACCATCATATTTGAAATGCAAGAGAAAGGCCATAATGTATTATTCCAGCCCAGGTGCAATTTAGATATTGGCCACTAGATGGCATCAGTGTATGTGCAAAGTTTTACCCTGATCCAATGAACCATTGCATTTCTGTTCAAAATGTTGTATCAAGACTGCCCAAATGTGCCTAATTTGTTTATTAATAACGTTTCATGTTCAAAACTGTGCACTTTCCTCAAACAATAGCATGGTATTGTTTCACGGTAATAGCTACTGTAAATTAGACAGTGCAGTTAGATTAACAAGAATTGAAGCTTTCTGCCAATATCAGATATGTCTATGTCCTGGGAAATGTTACTTACAACCTCATGCTAATCGCATTAGCCTATGTTAGCTCAACCGTCCCGCAGGGGACCCACCAATCCTGCCAGCAGGGTTCTCCTGGAGGGGTGTGTGATTTGGCAGGTTAGCCAATCTGGATGGTTTAATCCTTTAACAGGGAGGCTCTGTTCTTACTGGGATATTAAACTGCATACTGATAAGTTGTAGTTGTAAGAGAGGAAACACACTAGAGTGAATGTCGGTCGTGTGCAGTAGATTACCTGCTGGGTGTAGACGAACAGTGACGATTCAACATGTAGAATCTAGGTACCAAGGTTAGTTGTACATGCATTAGCCTAAGTTGTACATGCATTAGTTGTACATGCATCAGGCTAATGCTGGTCTCAGGGGTATATTATCTGTGTTAGGATAACCTGTACCGATATCATGTATCTAGTGAGTAGTTGATGATGAAATAGGTTGTACCTCCATCCCTCACTTTTATTACACATACACTCATGTGCGCACATGAACACACACACACTGCCCTCTCCCTCTATCCATGAGAGCCTGGTGGTGGTCAATAACAGCTTCAAATATTAGGTCGACCTCTAATGCGGACTCGCACACACACACACACATACACACTGACCCCTATAGTCTTCCTGTCATAAGGCTGCCTGTCACTGATCCCTATAGTCTTCCTGTCATAAGGCTGCCTGTCACTGATCCCTATAGTCTTCCTGTCATAAGGCTGCCTGTCACTGATCCCTATAGTCTTCCTGTCATAAGGTTGTCTGTCACAGACCCCTATAGTCTTCCTGTCATAAGGCTCCCTGTCACAGACCCCTATAGTCTTCTTGTCATAAGGCTGCCTGTCACTGATCCCTATAGTCTTCCTGTCATAAGGCTGCCTGTCACAGACCCCTATAGTCTTCTTGTCATAAGGCTGCCTGTCAGAGAAATCTCCACTCTGAGAGTTACAGCCAGTACAGCACCATATTACAAAGAGAAATGGGGGAAGAGACATTATTTTTAGAGGGGAAAGAGAGGGTGTGACAGAAAGAGAGGGGAGAGAGAGACGTTACGAAGGACTCCCACTGGGCCTCTTAAATAAAGATGATGGGTCTGGCCAATTACAGAGAAATCACAAAATCCGCATCGCAGCCCCGCACGCACGCGCGGGAGCACACACACACACACACATACATACACATACACACATACACACACTCCCACAAGCATCACACACATCCCAGAACTAGGGAGAAAAGCAGAGGGTTGTCTTTAACTTCTCTAGCAGTACAGAACCCATTCCATCCATCCCTCCATAAATTATTCATTAACTCTCTCAAATCATTTCCATTGCAATTCATCTTCCATTTTTCTCAAAGCTAAACAATCCTAATGTAATTTCATTTAACACAGAGTCAGATTGAACGGCTGTGGTAATATTTAGATGGATATTAGCGGCCATTTGAATCAATCATTTCTCAAATCAGGCGCCGGGATGGTGCACTGTTCACTGCACCATTAACCATTAAACATGAGCCCAGTGAAACCTCAAACTGACTGGAAATCAGTTGGTTAGCCAAACGCCTTGAGGTCTATCAGATGACTGGGGCTATGTCCCAAATGGCACCCTATTCCCTATATTGTGTTCTATGTTATACCTGGGCCCATGTTGCAATGGCACCCTACATAGTGAATAGGGTGCCATTTGAGATGCATCCCATATGTTTCACTTCACTGTAATATTATCTGTGTTATATCTGTGGTAATCCTGGAGGCTAGCTTCTAACAAAATTGATGTTAATCTCTCTGTAAGGCAGATCTATCTCTGCTGAGGTAACCCCAGTAAATTGGATTTAAGCCTACTATGTGGAGATATGAAGTGTATTGAACTTAGAGTTTAGAATCCATTTGGTGGATTACATCCTGAAGTGAACCTAACCTAATCCTATGAGAATCCCTGGGATTTCACAGGGTAATTTTGTGGCTCAAAAGCATAATCAAAACACAGCTCAAAATCATAATCCTAAACCCTTCCATTCATTTTGACATCTTGACCCCTAGCCAGAGTGCCATCTGACCACTAGCCGGGATGCTGCCCCGACCCCTACCCTGACCCTTAGCTAGAGTCTGAACATTGGCCTGTGTGTGTGACGTGGTGAGGTTGGACCCAGGTGCAGAGAAGAGTCCAGACAATTAATCAGTGGTTAAGGATAAACATAAATACTTTAAGTCTCGAAAACTCACTCAGGAAACAATTCAAGATTCTGCAAAGGACAACAGAAAACACACCTCTTTTAACAGGGAAATCATAGTGAGTAAATAGGACACACCTGAGAGTCGTTAATGTCTCTAGGACAATCTCTGCTGCCCTCTGGTGACAGGTGGAACCATGACAGTACCCCCCCTTCTAGGATCGGCTCCAGCTGCGGAGCCAGGGCAACTACCACGTAGTTGGTTGAAGTCCCGAACAAGTCCCGGATCCAGGATGTCCCGGACAGGCACCCATGCCCGCTCCTCGGGGCCACAGCACGCCAGTTCACCAGGTAGTGCAGAGTGCCTCGTACCCGAAGTGCCTCCAAAAGACGTCAGATAGTGTGGGCAGGGCGACCATCAACAAGTCGAGGTGGCGGAGGGGCAGGTGTGGGGGGAGAGAAGGTACTTGAGACAGGAGACATGAAAGGATGGACAGACCCTCATAGACCTGGGAAGCTGGAGACGATAGGTGACCAGGTTGATGCGACTCAGGATCTTGAATGTTCCAATGTAGCGTGGAGCGAGCTTCCACAAATCCACCTTTAAGGGAAGATCACAGGTAGACAGCCACACTCGTTGACCCAGTCGGAGGAGCTGAAGAGGCCTTCGATGCCGGTTTGCCTGGTGTTGGTGTCGGGCAGAGGATAGGAGCAAGGAGGATCGCGCTCTGATCCAGGTGCGGCGACATCGTCGAATGAACGCCTCGGCTGATGGCACCCCCGCTTCGGCCTCTTGTTCAGGAAACGGGGGAGGGGGGGGTGAACCCGAACTGACACTCAAAGGGCGACAGTCCAGTGGACAAGTTTGGCAGTGTGTTATGAGCATACTTCGGCCAGACGATGAACTTGCTCCAGTTGCTGACCTGGGTGGAGATGAAACTCCGTTTGCCCATTTGACTGTGGGTGGAACCCTAAGGAGAGACTCACCGACGCCCCCAACAGGGAGCAGAAGGCTTTCCAATACCTTGCGATGAACTGGGGCCCATGATCTGTGACAATGTGTCATCGAAAGACATGGGTATTCATGAGATCAGCTGTCGCCTTCGTTGAGGGCAACTTGGGTAAGTCGACGACCACCAGGATAGTGGTAAGCCCTTGAGATGGAGGTAACCCTGTGATAAAGTCTACAGACAGGTGGGAGCAGGGCCGGCTGGGGACGGGAAGAGGTTGGAGCAACTCAGCCAGTCGCTGTTGTGAGGACTTGCTTTGGGCACAGGTGGAACAGGTCGCAACAAAGGATCTCACATCCTGAATCATGTTGGGCCACCAGAATTTCCGAGCTCAGGAACTCCAGTGTTCGATTAACCCCTGGATGCCCAGTTCATTTAGAGGTGTGTCCCCATTGTAGTACTTGAGAACTGCCAGATCGCGGAACACAAAGTCTGTTATTGGGACCCCCGCTTGGGTCATGTTCTCTGGTCTGGGCTTGTCGTTCTGTGGTCTCTATACCACAATGCAGGAGCAGGGGATGATGGGCTTGGAGTCCCTCTCCTCGTTAGAGACATTGTGTTGGTGGGACAGGGCATCTGCTTTCTGATTCTTGGATCCCGGGCGATGGGCTAGAGTGAAGTTGAACCTGTTAAAAAACAGAGCCAACCTAGCCTGGTTTCCGTTCAACTTCTTGGCTTCTTGAATGGAGACCAAGTTCTTATGGTCCGTCCAGATCACGAAAGGATGAGGTTCCCCCTCCAACCAGTGTCTCCACCACTCAAGGGCCCACTTGACTGCCAAGAGCTCCTGGTTGACTACACCGTAGTTGCGTTCCGCTGGCGAGAACCGCTTGGACAGGAAGGCACATGGGTGCAGTCTCTTGTCCCCCTCGTTCTGCTGTGAAAGGACCGCCCCTGCTCCGGAGTCTGAGGTGTCCACCTCTACCACGAAAGGACGAGTAGGATCAGGATGAACGAGGATGGGTCCAAAGGTGAAATGTCCCTTGAGCGCCATGAATGCCCTGTCAGCCTGGGGGATCCAGCCAAAACGGGTCTGGGACCTGTGGATTAGAGCTGTGAGGGGTGCTGTCACCGCACCAAAGTTGCGTATAAAACACCTGTAAAAAATGGCAAACACAAGGAACCGCTGGACATGTTTAACCTGTTTGGGCTGCAGGGGCAGTATTGAGTAGCCGGATAAAAGGTGCCCATTTCAAACGGCCTCGTACTCAATTCTTGCTCGTACAATATGCATATTATTATTACTATTGGATAGAAAACACTCTCTAGTTTCTAAAACCGTTTGAATTATATCTGTGAGTAAAACAGAACTCATTTTGCAGCAAACTTCCTGACAGGAAGTGGAAAATCTGAAATCGATGCTCTCTTCTAGGGGCTGCCTATTAAAGTCCTTGATATTTATTAGTTTAGATGCACTTCATACGTCTTCCACTAGATGTCGACAAGGAGTGAGAGAAGAAATGGAGTGTGTAACTTGATCTGGCGTCGCATAATAGCTCTTGGCATGACGTGTCACCAGTTTCCTGTTTTCTGGAGAGCGCGCGAAGGGACCTGGATTTGCCTTCTGTACAGCTGTCGTTATAGACGACTAATATCTCCGGCTTTGATTTTATTTGATACATGTGACAATATCATCGTAAAGTATGTTTTTTCAATATAGTTTCATTAGATTATTGAAATTTATTCGGGACGTTAGGCGTGTTGCGTTGTGTGCCTTTGTTCAGGAAGGAGAGCTTAGCGCCACTTTGCTAGCTTTCCGTGCTAATTGACTGGAGAAGAGGACATTCTAAATCCAAACAACGATTGTTCCCGACAACGGACCCCTTGTACAACATTCTGATGAAAGATCATCAAAAGTAGGACCCATTTTATGATGTTATTTCATATATCTGTCGTACATGTGAACTAGTCGTTTGCGGCCAGGTTTTGGGTACTCTCTCGCCATAACGTAAACTGCATATCGTAATGAAGTTATTTTTAGAATTCTAACACGGCGATTGCATTAAGAACTAGTGTATCTATCATTTCCTATACAACATGTATTTTTTAGTTATGTTTATGAATAGTAATTTGGTCAGAATATGTGTGTCAGAAAAAGTGTCCGAAAAATATCCGGACGTTGTGGGAAAAAGATGCTACGTTAGCACAACGTTAGCACAATGTATAACCACTGATTTCAGCTCTAAATATGCACATTTTCGAACAAAACATAAGTGTATGTATAACCTGATGTTATAGGACTGTCATCTGATGAAGCTTATCAAGGTTAAAAATTATATATCTTGCTGGTTTATTCGCTATCGCTAACGTGCCTATTGCTATCGCTAACGTGCCTTGATGAATGAATGCGGTAGTGTGGTAGGCTATTGTAGTAAGCTAATATAATGCTATATTGTGTTTTCGCTGTAAAACACTTAAAAAATCGGAAATATTGGCTGGATTCACAAGATGTTTGTCTTTAATTTGCTGTACACCATCGATTTTTCAGAAATGTTTTATGATGAGTATTTAGGTATTTGACGTTGGTGTCTGTAATTATTCTGGCAGCTTTCGGTGCAATTTCTGATTGTAGCTGCAATGTAAACTATGATTTATACCTGAAATATGCACATTTTTCGAACAAAACATAGATTTATTGAATAACATGTTATGACTGTCATCTGATGAAGTTGTTTGTTGGTTAGTTTGGTTGGTTCTTGGTTAGTTAGGTTGGCTTTGTGCATGCTACCTGTGCTGTGAAAAATGTTAGTGCTTTTTTGTATTTGGTGGTGAGCTAACATAAATATACGTGCTGTTTTCGCTGTAAAACATTTTAAAAATCGGACATGTTGGCTGGATTCACAAGATGTGTACCTTTCATTTGCTGTATTGGACTTGTTAATGTGTGAAAGTTAAATATTTCAAAAAAATATATTTTGAATTTCGCGCCCTGCACTTGAAGTGGCTGTTGTCATATTGATCCCGACTTAGGGCTTGCAGCCAGAAGAAGTTAAGTGAGGCGGGTCGGGGCCAGTCAGTGACCACCCTTACCTTAACAGGGTCCATTTTGATGCCGGCTGTAGAGATAAGGTGGCCCAGGCAAGAGACTTGGGATACATGGAACACACACTTCCCAATCTTGACATATAGTTTACTCTACAGGAGGCATCTCAGGACTTGGCGGACGTGCAGGATGTGTTCCGGAAGGGTCTTGGAGAAGATCAGGATGTTGTTGAGGTAAACAAAGACAAACCAAATCAACATTTCCCTAAGAGTGTCATTGACCAATTCTTGGAAGACTGCCGGTGAGTTCGATAATCCGAATTTCATGACTCATAGTGCCAACTAGGGGTGTAAAAGGCAGTTTTCCATTCATCTCACTCCCTGATTATAACCAGATTGTAAATGTTGCGGAGGTCCAGTTTGGTGAAAAATTAGGACCCTTGGGCGAGCTCCAAGGCGTCAGACATCAGGGTAGGGGGTAACAATTCTTAATTGTTATCCTGTTCAGCCCTCGGTAATCGATGCAGGGACGCAGACCTCCATCCTTCTTTCCCATGAAGAAGAACCCTTCCCCAGCTGGGGATGTTGAGGAGCGAATGAAACCTGCCTCAAGCAACTCCCAGATGTTATTGTCCATGACTGCTGCTTCAGGGTTCTAGAGGGAGTAAAGACGGCCCCGGGGAGAGGTGGAGCCGGTTAGAAGTACTATGGCACAGTCGTATGGACGATGAGGAGGGAGGGTGGCGGCTTGCCTCTTTCTGAAGTCCTCCCGGAGGTCGAAGTATTCGGAGGGAGAGCAGAGAAGTCTTGGTCTTCAATGGATGCAGGGGGACGCAGCAAGGCTCTAGGTGGGGGTCTTAGACATTTAGTCGTGCAGTTCTTACCCCAGTCTAGTAGGTATCACATAGACCAGGATGGTAGTGGTTATGTAGGGATAGCCAGGGGTACGCTAGAATGAGGGGGTTCTCAGGAGCCGTGATCAAAAGAAAACTAAGAGTCTCTGAGTGATTCACCCCAACCTGCAGTAGAATGGGCTTGGTCTGATATTCCACCTGACTGGAGCCATCGAATCTGCAGAGCGATGAGACATTTCAGGCAGGGGATTTGTAATTCTCTGGTGAAGTCTTGATCAATTAATTAATTTGCGGCCCTGGAGTCTACGAAGGCTTGAATCTGGTGCTGATGGTTGTCCCATTGGAGGGATGTGGGTAGTGACAGACTGTGACTGGATACCCGGGGGATAACTGTTTCCCGTCAGTTCTGGGCATGTAGCACGGAGATGGCCGAGACCTCCACAGTAGAGGCAGCACGCTCCTGTGGGCTCAGACGTGTGTGTCCCAGCTGCATGTGCTCCTCAATGCTGGGTTCGGGGGGCTTAGGGTGCTCAGGAAACCGGGATACTGGGGTGGTGTCAAAAATACGCTCTCTCACGCGTTCTCGGAGGCGGTTGTCAATCCTGATTGCCAGCGTTATCAGGGACTCGAGGTCCTCTCCCAGTTTTCGAGAGGCCAGTTCATCCTTGATGGAGTCAGACAAACCCTGGTGGCAAGCGGTGACCAGTGCCTCCGTATTCCAACCACTCTCGGGAGCACGGGTGCGGAACTCAATGGCAAAGTCAGCCACTGGTCTGGCCCCTTGGCGGATGTTGAACAGTTGGCTGGCCGCTTCTCTTCCACCAACAGGGTGGTTGAAGACTAGTCTTAGCTCGGTAGTGAAGGCTAATATGGAGCTGCAAACGCACACGGTAAACAATTCAAGCTTCTGCAAAGGACAACAGAAAACACACCTCTTTTAATGAGTAAATAGGACACACCTGAGTGTCGTTAATGCCTCTAGGATGGTCTCTGCCGCCCTCTGGTGACAGATGGAACCATGACAGGGTGCCACACACACACATATACACACACAGCGCCACTGACCATTGCTACCTGACCCCTAGCCTAAGCACAATATGCTAGAGTCTCACCCATGATGAATACAAACACACTGTGTGTGTCCCAAATGGCACCCGATTCCCTAAATAGTGCACTATAGGGCCATGGTCATAAGTAGTGCACTATTAAGGGAATAAGGTGCCATTTGGAACGCACATACTACCTGACACTGAGCCATGTTAGAACACAGAGAGAGGAAATCAACCAAATGTCAAAGGTCAGACGCAGCCCACTGAGCCCAGGCTGTCAGAAAGGTTTTTCAACTTCTCAGAAGAATAATTAGATTCAGGGTTCAAGGCAATAAAAAAGAAGAAGAAAAGGCTCTGAATAATGCATGGGATTTTTATGGGATGGGATGCGTTTGTGCATGGAGAATTTCCCCCTTTTCTAAAAGGTGAAAAGTGAGGAAAACGAGAGTAGATAGTGAAGTGTTTTCCAACTGTTTCACAGTTACCAGGGCCCAAATGTAGTGCACTACATAGGGAATAGGGTGTATTTGGGACATAACAGTGGGGTTTTACTGTTACAGTATGAGAGCTTTTCCACTATTTAAATATAAAGTAGTGAGAATACTCAGTAAATGAATGACGTTATTACAGACCTAATAAAAACACATTTTCAATGCATAAGCAATATTGACCAAATTCTTTCTTTCTCTATGATATCGATCTTGTAGTGGAAAATGAAGAAGCTGATACTCGCATCTGGCGACTTGCAGCCGCAGAGGTGCAGCGTGATGACTCAATCACGATTTATGACATTGTCTGGATGGCTGACCATATAATGGATATCATAGGAGTCAAACACACCTTATCTGTGGCTTCCTCCGGTGCAGGACAATCCCACAGACCCTGAGAGCATGGACACCGTTGGAGGGGTGAAGACATATTAAAACTTTAATTGAGTAAATTAATATTACTTTGTCAATTAAATTGGCTTGTTTGGTTTGTTTCAAGAGTTCTTAAAGCGCAGCACATTTTTATGTTCTATTGTACTGTCAGTGCTATGTATTTTTACTGCGTTAATCAGTTCAAAGAGGGAGCGACACAGATGTGCGCTCCTGTCATTTAGATAACAGTTGTGATGATTACATTCAAGAATGTGTCGGGTTTTTTCATACCTTTTGTTTATTGTTTTGGCCAAGCAAAGTGATGTTAATTAGACAATGGGAGACACTGAGATTTGACTCTCTGGGAGAATAAAAGATGGATTAAACCTTTGTTTATGGTGTCATTGTAAAACAATCTCCTGGTGTAGGTTTCATTACACTATAGTGTGTTTTTATACTTTTAAACGAAGATGTTATGTACCATTTGATAATTGTATTATTATTATATCAAACATCTCCAATCCAAAATCAAATCTAGAGTCGGCTTTCTATTTCGCAACAAAGCCTCCTTCACTCACCCGCCAAACTTACCCTAGTAAAACTGACTATCCTACCGATCCTCGACTTCGGCGATGTCATCTACAAAATAGCTTCCAATACTCTACTCAGCAAACTGGATGCAGTTTATCACAGTGCCATCCGTTTTGTTACTAAAGCACCTTATACCACCCACCACTGCGACCTGTATGCTCTAGTCGGCTGTCCCTCGCTACATGTTCGTAGTCAGACCTCCAGGTCATCTGGCTCCAGGTCATCTACAAGACTATGCTAGGTAAAGCGCCGCCTTATCTCAGTTCACTGGTCACGATGGCAACACCCACCTGTAGCACGCGCTCCAGCATGTGTATCTCACTGATCATCCCTAAAGCCAAAACCTCATTTGGCCGCCTTTCCTTCCAGTTCTCTGCTGCCTGCGACTCGAACGAATTGCAAAAATCTCTGAAGTTGGAGACTTTTATCTCCCTCAACAACTTTAAACATCTGCTATCTGAGCAGCTAACCAATCGCTGCAGCTGTACATAGTCCATCGGTATATAGCCCACCCAATTTACCTACCTCATCCCCATACTGTTTTTATTTATTTACTTTTCTGCTCTTTTGCACACCAGTATCTCTACTTGCACATGATCATCTGATGATTTATCACCCCAGTGTTAATCTGCTAAATTGTAATTATTCGCTCCTATGGCCTATTTATTGCCTACCTCCTCATGCCTTTTGCACACATTGTATATAGATTCTCTTTTTTTCCTTTTTTTTTTCCTACTATGTTATTGACTTGTTTATTGTTTACTCCATGTGTAACTCTGTGTTGTTGTCTGTTCACACTGCTATGCTTTATCTTGGCCAGGTCGCAGTTGCAAATGAGAACTTGTTCTCAACTAGCCTACCTGGTTAAATAAAGGTGAAATAAAAAAATAAAAAATTGCGTAACTGTAATAAATCTGTTTACTTTTAAATGGAATTGAACAGTAGTCGTCATATTTCTGAGTAATATTCCTTGAAATATTATTTGATGTATGGTATAATGGTAAATGTTATCTCTACACTATATACATACAATTAGATTATGCATAGGTTCCAATTTAACATAACTGGCTAAAATATCTTCAGACATTAAAGCTTGGACTATGATCCCTATAGACAGCTCATAAGTCCTATAAGCCTCCCAATAATCACATAAAGGTATCTTATAACAAATGTAATTATAGTATCCGAATGTTGATGCGTAGACTCACAAGCTGGCTAAATTCATTGGTGTATGTCTATGACCTACTGCATAGCTTTTATTCACATAATAATGAAGTCAGATTGAATGTAATGTTTTATTCAACAATTTTAAAACATTCAACTACAATCTCTCTCCACCTCCAGCATAATCCACACTCTCTCTTAGACAATCTTACACAACGTTACATTAAGAGTCTTACTCTGAAGAAAGTAGGAGAAACAATCCCAATTGGAGGGTCTCGGTTGAGTGGATTGCAATGCTCCTACTCCTAATCCTACCCATGACGTTGTGCTGTTCTAATCTAGCATATGGGAACCTTTGGTGTGGTATGAACCCTACTGTTGTCTCATGTTAGTAGCCTACAACATCGGTCCATCCCTGCCACGATGGACGCAGGATTCAAACCCTTGTCGCAACAAAACAACATACTACAGAAGCATCAGTCAATACCACTGACCTAGAAAAGTCAAGGCATTTCTGGGTCTACAGCAACATTAGTTCAGGTCTCAGGAAGGCAGTAGCGATGCCTTGCCACTTGCCATGGATGTTGTATTGTGTTAGCTAGCCCCATGCTTACCCTGGATATTCCTATGGAGTGTGATCTAGTGTAACTATGTTGTGTGACTGCCTGCATCCTGCATGTCCCTGACTGATTGGTTAGGGTTTAACGTACTGTGGTACTGTTTTAGCTAGCTCCATCCTAACCCTGTATTACTGTAAACTAGTGTAGCTACAAAATGTGGCTACAGTGTGTGGTTGCTGCATGGTGACTGATTGGGCTGCTTGTTAGCTTGTCTTTGATCATTAAGCTGAGCGTTGTCACCGCCTCTAGTGTCATAAATTATAACGTCGCCAGTGTAACTTTGATCTAGACAAATATTATTCCAATTTTTTTGCCGTTTGGCGACGTGTTACAGACTCCAGCCTCTTAAAGTCTCCTTGTTAAAGAGTCCGGCAGCTGAGGATAAATGTACCTTTTTTAAAAGCTTTTTCTTCTCTCTTCCTCTCATTCTCGCTTTCTCTCTTCCTCTCATCCTCTCACTCTGTCTTCACGGGCTCTCAATCTGGGACCTGTTGAGCGTATCTGTACATGTCCGATAGGAAACATTCATTCTTTGTTTTCCATTGCAATGCACTTTAAAACGTTTTCCGTTGCATCCCCTAATTAACAGAACCCAGGTCTGTGTTGGAGAGAGTGAGAGAGCGTCAGCCTGAACCATATGACTGTCTCCTCAGGAGATAGCACCTGCAGATGTCAGTCCTATATGGTCCTGGGAGCCAGCCATGGCTAATGGCTGGCCACTCAATGGACATGTCTCTATGAATACACAAGTGAAGGTGAGGATATAACAGGGATTGTGTGTGTGTGTGTGTGTGTGTGTGTGTGTGTGTGTGTGTGTGTGTGTGTGTGTGTGTGTGTGTGTGTGTGTGTGTGTGTGTGTGTGTGTGTGTGTGTGTGTGTGTGTGTGTGTGTGTGTGTGTGTGTGTGTTGCATTGAATTGAGACCAGAGAAAGGTTCTTAACCCCAGCTATGCAGGGTTGTCTGTGTTTATTTGGATCCCCATTAGCTTTTGCAGAATCATCTTCCTGGGGTCCACAAAAAACACAAAACATGTAACGATACACTGGTAGACAAGGACAGTCACACAAATGTAAAATAAAACTATATACAAACAATACAACAAAAAATAATACAAACATTACAATCGTTTTGGACTTGGGGGCTGTGAAGAGACATGATGCTGGCGTGTCTTGTGGAGTATGTATGGGAGACTGAGCTGAATGTCATCACAGCAATATTTCTCATGAAAACTAAAAGAGAAGTAGTTACACTCTTGTCAAACCTCAACCAGGAAAGACTGGCATGATGTTTATTTTGATGTTTATTTTACTGCTGTACAATATGTGCAGTTAAGGGCAAGGTGTGCTGCACTGTTCTGAGCCACAGCCTCTCTTTCTGTTTCCCACTCAGTGTGACCTTCACACCACAGTATGGCCTTTGGTATCCACTGCCCTCCAGCCAGCACACACACAGACGCGCATGCACACAAACACACAGAGATTCACACACACAAAGACACACACACAGACACGCAGACAGACACACACACTTCTCTCCACATATACAAATCGATTCCTTGTTCACAGAAATACACAAGCGCAAAAAAAACACTCACACACTCTTGCACACACATATTTTCACAGAACCAACCCTATGGCAGGGTATCTGCAACAAAAGTTGTTGAGGAAATGGTGCTGGTTTGTGGTTTGTTTTATAACATCTCTCCATGGCTCGAGGTAAGATCCTGGCCTGCTTCACTTGTTTTACACCTCATCAATATGGAGGAACAGTTGGTGGAATTGGCCCGGAGGTAGAGTAGAGATGTGGGTGACTTTTTAAGAGAGCTCAAGTTGTTTAGGTGCAAAGAAGGAAAGCTAAACTCGTCTGGGTGCGTGGTCGGCAGAATCATCACTCAGTTTAGAGCAGGCACATTGTGTTTTGATCCGAGTTTTGCAGGGGGAGCCATTGTGTGGAAGGAAAGCATCCGTGCATCAAACTAGTTTCCACAAAACTGTCTCAAATACTGTAGCACCCTATTCCCTTTAAAGTACACTACTTTTGACCATAGTCCTATAGGCCCTGGTTAAAAGTAGAGCACTAAATAGGGAATAGGGTGCCATTTGGAACATATCCCTGGTCTAAACGCAGTCACTCTTTATCCAGTCTCTGTAGCAGCAGGATGACATGCTGATTGTATAAAGGATGTTATGCTAACAGTTGTGTTGATAAAGGGCTTAAATACACTGTCCATCTTTCTGTGTAACAAAGTGACAGAAGTCAGGTGACATGGCGATAGCATGGGAATACAATGGCTCAACCGAAATGGCACCCTATTCCCTATTTGGGACACCGCCAAAGTGAGACTGGGACCCACTTCATTATATTTATTGTCAGTGCCGTGATAGGCGAACAAACACACAAAGCCTACATAACCAAGTCAAAACAAAGAATGGGCTTTGCTGTGTAGCACATACACATGCATGCTTACAGAAATTACAGTATGCTAATGATATTTGTTTATCTGTTTTAATGAACGAGCGCTATGGAGGACAGAGCACTCACTCTCTCATGTGTGTAGGCTCGGGTAGACCTCAATGTGCACAGTAAATGATCACGTTGCACACACAACGCCACTTTCACAGAATAGGATGTAACAGGAAAATTACTCGTGTGTCGATGTTGCCTCAGTAGGATTCCGTCATGATGGGATGGGTGGTTGGAGGATGGTGGTCTCAGTCTGAAGATCTCGTACAACGCTGTGTACTACTCCCTTCACAGAACAGCGCAAACGGTCTCTAACCAGAATAGAAAAAGGAGTGGGAGGCCCCGGTGCACAACTGAGCAAGAGGGCAAGTTTGAGAAACAGATGCCTCACAAGTCCTCAACTGGCAGCTTCATTAAATAGTACCCGCAAAACACCAGTCTCAACGTCAACAGTTAAGAGGCGACTCCGGGATGCTGGCCTTCTAGGCAAAGTTGCAAACAAAAAGCCATATCTCAGACTGGCCAATAAAAATAAAAGATTAAGATGGGCAAAAGAACACTGGACAGACACTGGACAGAGGAACTCAAATTAGACACTCTAATGTACTTGTCCTCTTGTTCAGTTGTGTACCAGGGCCTCACACTCTTCTTTCTATTCTGGTTAGGGCCAGTTTGCGCTGTTCTGTGAAGGGAGCAGTACTAATCAGTACAGCAGTTTTCAGCTGTGCTAAAATAATTGCAAAAGGGTTTTCTAATGATCAATTAGCCTTTTAAAATGATAAACTTGGATTAGCTAACACAACGTGCCACTGGAACACAGGAGTGATGTTTGCTGATAATGGGCCTCCGTACGCCTATGTATATATTTCACTATAAATCAGCCATTTCCAGCTTCAATAGTCATTTACAACATTAACAATGTCTACACTGTATTTCTGATCAATTGTATAATATTTTAATGGACAGAAATGTGCTTTTCCTTCAAAAACAAGGACATTTCTAAGTGACCCCAAACTTTTGAACGGTAGTGTATATAGGATAAGGCTTCTTCGATCGGTGGTTTGGTTTCCAAGGAGATGGGATAATTTGTCCAACGGGCGTGGCCTCGCCTTGCGGAACTTGATCTACTGTCTGTTTAGTAAGTCCTATAATTTATAAGGAGATTCACAGAAGGCGGGCTCTCATAGCTAGACAGTGTGACACGGGAATGCCCCGTTGGTCCTAAGAACTAAACACATTTAATGTTCATGTAAGATAAACTTGAGATTTCCTTATAAATGTTCATAGAACGTTAAACTTGTGTTTTGTCCAAGAAAAACTATCTCCCAAACATGACCATGGTTCCTTTACACATGTTGTAGCAATAGTCACATTAGAATTAGTTTATGACATACAGTAGGAGGATCAGAACGGATATATCACATTTTGATTAATATCAACATGTCATGAGTTTTTCAGTTTAATATATTTAATACATGTTTAAAATGCCCCACCCCTCCCTGTGTAGTAACCCAATCACAAGGCGATCTGCTGATTTGAAGGCGTCTATTTCCTATCTCCTGAGCTCCTCAGGGTCGTAAAGAAAGGGGGAGACAGATGAGCTATTGTCCGTTGCGGCCTTTATGGTCCCACCATATCATGGAGCCGGCATTCCTGCTCTGGTAACCCCTCAAAGACAGGAAAGGTGACCCTGGTTCTTGTGTTAAGATGTAATCACCCCCCATTGCTCATGGCCTCCTCGTGGACCCTCGTCACAACACCAGACAGCCTGCAGAACCATAGCAGCCCAGCCGGTCTGCTGATTCCTAGCAGCCCAGCCTGCCAGAAGAACTATAGCAGCCCAGCCAGCCTGCTGAACCGTAGCAGCACAGCCAGCCTGCAGAACCCTAGCAGCCCAGCCAGTCTGCTGAAACCTAGCAGCCCAGCCTGCCAGAAGAACTATAGCAGCCCAGCCTGCCTGCAGACCCATAGCAGACCAGCCAGTTTGCTGAACCGTAGCAGCCCAACCAGCCTGCACAACCAAAACAGCCCAGCCAGCCAG
Source organism: Salvelinus namaycush (assembly GCF_016432855.1). Taxonomy (NCBI): domain Eukaryota; kingdom Metazoa; phylum Chordata; class Actinopteri; order Salmoniformes; family Salmonidae; genus Salvelinus; species Salvelinus namaycush. Next base: position 38,745,640 of record NC_052316.1, read on the forward strand.
CAGAACCATAGCAGCCCAGCCAGCCTGCAGAAACATAGCAGCCCAGCCTGCCTACAGAACCATAGCAGACCAGCCAGTTTGCTGAACCGTAGCAACCCAGCTTGCCTGCAGAACCATAGCAGACCAGCCAGTTTGCTGAACCGTAGCAGCCCAGCCTGCCTGCACAACCAAAGCAGCCCAGCCAGCCAGCAGAACCATAGCAGCCCAGCCAGCCTGCAGAACCATAGCAGCACAGCCAGCCTGCTGAACCGTAGCAGCACAGCCAGCCTGCAGAACCATAGGAGACCCGGCCAGTCTGCTGAATCCTAGCAGCCCAGCCTGCCAGAAGAACTATAGCAGCCCAGCCTGCCTGCAGAACCATAGCAGCCCAGCCAACCTGCAGAACCCTAGCAGCCCAGCCAGTCTGTTGAATCCTAGCAGCCAAGCCTGCCAGAAGAACCATAGCAGACCCGGCCAGTCTGCTGAACCATAGCAGCCCTGCCAGCCTGCAGAACCATAGCAGCCCAGCCAGCCTGCAGAACCATAGCAGCCCAGCCAGCCTGCAGAACCGTAGCAGCCCGGACAGTTTGCTGAACCGTAGCAGCCCAGCCAGCCTGCAGAACCATAGCAGACCAGCCAGTTTGCTGAACCATAGCAGCCCAGCCAGCCTGCAGAACCATAGCAGACCAGCCAGTTTGCTGAACCGTAGCAGCCCAGCCAGCCTGCAGTACCATAGCAGCCCAGCCAGTCTGCTGAACCATAGCAGCCCAGCCAGTTTGCTGAACCATAGCAACACAGCCAGCCTGCAGAACCATAGCAGACCAGGCCAGTCTGCTGAATCCTAGCAGCCCAGCCTGCCAGAAGAACTATAGCAGCCCAGCCTGCCTGCAGAACCATAGCAGCCCAGCCAGCCTGCAGAACCCTAGCAGCCCAGCCAGTCTGTTGAATCCTAGCAGCCCAGCCTGCCAGAAGAACTATAGCAGCCCAGCTTGCCTGCAGAACCATAGCAGACCAGCCAGTTTGCTGAACCGTAGCAGCCCAGCCTGCCTGCAGAACCATAGCAGCCCAGCCAGCCTGCAGAACCATAGCAGACCAGCCAGTTTGCTGACCCGTAGCAGCCCAGCCAGCCTTTGCTGAACCATAGCAGACCCGGCCAGTCTGCTGAACCATAGCAGACCCGGCCAGTCTGCTGAACCATAGCAGCCCTGCCAGCCTGCAGAACCATAGCAGCCCAGCCAGCCTGCAGAACCATAGTAGCCCAGCCAGCCTGCAGAACCATAGCAGACCCGGCCAGCCTGCTGAACCATAGCAGCCCGGACAGTTTGCTGAACCGTAGCAGCCCAGCCAGCCTGCAGAACCATAGCAGACCAGCCAGTTTCCTGAACCATAGCAGCCCAGCCAGCCTGTAGAACCATAGCAGACCAGCCAGTTTGCTGAACCGTAGCAGCCCAACCAGCCTGCACAACCAAAACAGCCCAGCCAGCCAGCAGAACCATAGCAGCCCAGCCAGGCTGCAGAAACATAGCAGCCCAGCCTGCCTGCAGAACCATAGCAGACCAGCCAGTTTGCTGAACCGTAGCAGCCCAACCAGCCTGCACAACCAAAACAGCCCAGCCAGCCAGCAGAACCATAGCAGCCCAGCCAGCCTGCAGAAACATAGCAGCCCAGCCAGTTTGCAGAACCGTATCAGCCCAGCCAGCCTGCAGAACCATAGCAGACCAGCCAGTTTGCTGAACCATAGCAGCCCAGCCTGCCTGCACAACCAAAGCAGCCCAGCCAGCCAGCAGAACCATAGCAGCCCAGCCAGCCTGCTGAACCGTAGCAGCACAGCCAGCCTGCAGAACCATAGGAGACCCGGCCAGTCTGCTGAATCCTAGCAGCCCAGCCTGCCAGAAGAACTATAGCAGCCCAGCCAGCCTGCTGAACCGTAGCAGCACAGCCAGCCTGCAGAACCATAGCAGACCCGGCCAGCCTGCAGAACCATAGCAGCCCAGCCAGCCTGCAGAACCCTAGCAGCCCAGCCAGTCTGTTGAATCATAGCAGCCCAGCCTGCCAGAAGAACTATAGCAGCCCAGCCTGCCTGCAGAACCATAGCAGTCCAGCCAGCCTGCAGAACCCTAGCAGCCCAGCCAGTCTGTTGAATCCTAGCAGCCCAGCCTGCCAGAAGAACTATAGCAGCCCAGCTTGCCTGCAGAACCATAGCAGACCAGCCAGTTTGCTGAACCGTAGCAGCCCAGCCTGCCTGCAGAACCATAGCAGCCCAGCCAGCCTGCAGAACCATAGCATACCAGCCAGTTTGCTGAACCGTAGCAGCCCAGCCAGTCTCCAGAACCATTGCAGACCCGGCCAGTCTGCTGAACCATAGCAGACCCGGCCAGTCTGCTGAACCATAGCAGCGGTGCCAGCCTGCAGAACCATAGCAGCCCAGCCAGCCTGCAGAACCATAGCAGCCCAGCCAGCCTGCAGAACCATAGCAGACACGGCCAGCCTGCTGAACCATAGCAGCCCAGCCAGTTTGCTGAGCCGTAGCAGCCCAGCCAGCCTGCAGAACCATAGCAGCCAAGCCAGCCTGCAGAAACATAGCAGCCCAGCCAGTTTGCAGAACCGTAGCAGCCCAGCTTGCCTGCAGAACCATAGTAGACCAGCCAGTTTGCTGAACCGTAGCAGCCCAGCCTGTCTGCACAACCAAAGCAGCCCAGCCAGCCAGCAGAACCATAGCAGCCCAGCCAGCCTGCAGAACCGTAGCAGCACAGCCAGCCTGCAGAACCATAGGAGACCCGGCCAGTCTGCTGAATCCTAGCAGCCCAGCCTGCCAGAAGAACTATAGCAGCCCAGCCAGCCTGCAGAACCATAGCAGACCCGGCCAGTCTGCTGAAACCTAGCAGCCCAGCCTGACAGAAGAACTATAGCAGCCCAGCCTGCCTGCAGAACCATAGCAGCCCAGCCAGCCTGCAGAACCCTAGCAGCCCAGCCAGTCTGTTGAATCCTAGCAGCCCAGCCTGCCAGAAGAACTATAGCAGCCCAGCCTGCCTGCAGAACCATAGCAGTCCAGCCAACCTGCAGAACCCTAGCAGCCCAGCCAGTCTGTTGAATCCTAGCGGCCCAGCCTGCCAGAAGAACTATAGCAGCCCAGCTTGCCTGCAGAACCATAGCAGACCTGCCAGTTTGATGAACCGTAGCAGCCCAGCCTGCCTGCAGAACCATAGCAGCCCAGCCAGCCTGCAGAACCATAGCAGACCAGCCAGTTTGCTGAACCGTAGCAGCCCAGCCAGCCTCCAGAACCATTGCAGACCCGGCCAGTCTGCTGAACCATAGCAGACCCGGCCAGTCTGCTGAACCATAGCAGCCCTGCCAGCCTGCAGAACCATAGCAGCCCAGCCAGCCTGCAGAACCATAGCAGACACGGCCAGCCTGCTGAACCATAGCAGCCCGGACAGTTTGCTGAACCGTAGCAGCCCAGCCAGCCTGCAGAACCATAGCAGACAAGCCAGTTTGCTGAACCATAGCAGCCCAGCCAGCCTGCAGAACCATAGCAGAGCAGCCAGTTTGCTGAACCGTAGCAGCCCAGCCAGCCTGCAGAACCATAGCAGACACGGCCAGCCTGCAGAACCATAGCAGACCAGCCAGTTTGCTGAACCGTAGCAGCCCAGCCAGCCTCCAGAACCATTGCAGACCCGGCCAGTCTGCTGAACCATAGCAGACCCGGCCAGTCTGCTGAACCATAGCAGCCCTGCCAGCCTGCAGAACCATAGCAGCCCAGCCAGCTTGCAGAACCATAGCAGCCCAGCCAGCCTGCAGAACCATAGCAGACACGGCCAGCCTGCTGAACCATAGCAGCCCGGACAGTTTGCTGAACCGTAGCAGCCCAGCCAGCCTGCAGAACCATAGCAGACAAGCCAGTTTGCTGAACCATAGCAGCCCAGCCAGCCTGCAGAACCATAGCAGAGCAGCCAGTTTGCTGAACCGTAGCAGCCCAGCCAGCCTGCAGAACCATAGCAGACACGGCCAGCCTGCTGAACCATAGCAGCCCAGCCAGTTTGCTGAGCCGTAGCAGCCCAGCCAGCCTGCAGAACCATAGCAGCCAAGCCAGCCTGCAGAAACATAGCAGCCCAGCCAGTTTGCAGAACCGTAGCAGCCCAGCTTGCCTGCAGAACCATAGCAGACCAGCCAGTTTGCTGAACCGTAGCAGCCCAGCCTGTCTGCACAACCAAAGGAGCCCAGCCAGCCAGCAGAACCATAGCAGCCCAGCCAGCCTGCAGAACCGTAGCAGCACAGCCAGCCTGCTGAACCGTAGCAGCACAGCCAGCCTGCAGAACCATAGGAGACCCGGCCAGTCTGCTGAATCCTAGCAGCCCAGCCTGCCAGAAGAACTATAGCAGCCCAGCAAGCCTGCAGAACCATAGCACACCCGGCCAGTCTGCTGAAACCTAGCAGCCCAGCCTGCCAGAAGAACTATAGCAGCCCAGCCTGCCTGCAGAACCATAGCAGTCCAGCCAACCTGCAGAACCCTAGCAGCCCAGCCAGTCTGTTGAATCCTAGCGGCCCAGCCTGCCAGAAGAACTATAGCAGCCCAGCTTGCCTGGAGAACCATAGCAGACCTGCCAGTTTGATGAACCGTAGCAGCCCAGCCTGCCTGCAGAACCTTAGCAGCCCAGCCAGCCTGCAGAACCATAGCAGACCAGCCAGTTTGCTGAACCGTAGCAGCTCAGCCAGCCTCCAGAACCATTGCAGCCCGGCCTCTGCTGAACCATAGCAGACCCGGCCAGTCTGCTGAACCATAGCAGCCCTGCCAGCCTGCAGAACCATAGCAGCCCAGCCAGCTTGCAGAACCATAGCAGCCCAGCCAGCCTGCAGAACCATAGCAGACACGGCCAGCCTGCTGAACCATAGCAGCCCGGACAGTTTGCTGAACCGTAGCAGCCCAGCCAGCCTGCAGAACCATAGCAGACCAGCCAGTTTGCTGAACCATAGCAGCCCAGCCAGCCTGCAGAACCATAGCAGACCAGCCAGTTTGCTGAACCGTAGCAGCCCAGCCAGCCTGCAGAACCATAGCAGCCCAGCCAGTTTGCTGAACCGTAGCAGCCCAGCCAGTTTGCTGAACCGTAGCAGCCAGCCAGCCTGCAGAACCATAGCAACCCAGCCAGTGCAACATAGAGCCAGCCGTTGCGCCAGCGCGCACGCCAGTGCGGAACCATAGCAGCCCGCAGTTTGGCTGAACCGTGCAGCCCAACCTGCAGACCATGCGACACAATTGCAACATGGCAGCCCAGCCACCATGCAGAACCATAGCATCACCAGCCAGTTTGCTGAACCGTAGCGACGCCACGCAACCATTTGCTGAACCGTAGCAGCCCAGCCAGCCTGACAGAACCTTAGCAGCCCAGCCAGTTGCTGAACCATAGCACCCAGCCACCTGCGAACCATAGCAGACCAGCCAGTTTGCTGACCGTAGGCAGCCCAACCAGCCTGCACAACCAAAACAGCCAAAAAAAAAAATCCAGTCAGCAGCAGAAGCTATAGAGCAGCCCACCAGCTGCCCGAGAAACATAGCATCCCACCCAGTGCCTGCACACCTACAGCCCAGCTGCTTGCAAAACCATAGCCGACCATCCAGTTTGCGAACCGTAGCAGCCAGCCTGCCTGCACAACCAAGCAACCCAGCCTCCAGAAGAACTATAGCAGCCCAGCCGCCTGCAGAACCGTAGCAGCCCATCCAGCCTGCAGAACCCTAGCAGCCCAGCCAGTCGTTGAATCTAGCAAGCCCAGCCTGCCAGAAGAACTATACAGCCACTTGCTGCAGACCATAGCAGACCAGCCAGTTTGCATGAACCGTAGCACCCAGCCAGCCTGCACAACCAAACAGCCCAGCCAGCCAGTGCAAAGACCATGCAGCCCAGCCAGGCTGCGAAACATAGCAGCCCAGCCTGCCTGCAGAACCATAGCAGACCAGCCAGTTCTGCTAGAACCGTAGCAGCCCGCCAGTCTGTGCCAGCAGACCAATAGCAGACCAGCCTTGCCTGCAGAACCATAGCAGACCAGCCAGTTTGCTGAACCGTAGCATCCAGCCTGCTGAACCGCCAGCCTGCAGAACCATATAGCAGACCCGGCCAGTCTGCTGAAACCATAGCAACCCGGCCATCTGCTAACCATAGCAGCCGCTGCCACCTGCAGAACCATAGCAGCCCAGCATCTGCAGAACCATAGCAGCCCAGCCAGCCTGCAGAACCATAGAGAACGGCCCAGCCCTGCTGAACCATAGCAGCCCGGACCAGTTTTCTGACATAGCAGCCCACCAGCCTGCAGAAGCCTAGCAGACCACCATTTGCGAACCGAGCAGCCCAGCCAGCCGGCAGAACCATAGCAGCCCAGCCAGTTTGCTGAACCGTAGCACCCAGCCCAGCCTGCAGAACCTATAACAACGGCCAGCCTGCTGAACCATAGCAGCCCAGCCAGTCTGCTGACCTCGCAGCCCAGCCAGCCTGCAGAACCATAGCAGCCAGCCAGCCTGCAGAACATAGCAGCCCAGCCCAGTTGCTGCAGCAACCGTAGCGCCCGCATGCCTGCAAACCTGCAGACCAGCCATTTGCTGAACCGTAGCAGCCCAGCCTGCTGCAAAACCAAGACCCAGCACCGCAAACCATAGCCCCAGCCAGCCTGGCCGACCGTTACAGCCAGCCAGCCTGCGAACCAGGCATAGCAGCCCAGCCTGCAGAACCATAGGATACCCGGCAGTCTGCCAGAATCCCTAGCAGCCCAGCCTGCCAGAAGAACTATAGCACCCACCAGCCTGCTGAACCGTAGCAACGATCAGCCGCCTGCAGAACCATAGCAGACCCTGCATCTGCTGAATCCTAGCATCCCAGCCTGCCAATAGAACTATATCACCCATCCTGCTGCAGAACCTAGCAGCCAGCCAGCCTTTCAGAACCCTAGCCCCTAAGAGTTGAGAACCGCCATGCCTGCAGAAACTATAGCAGCCCAGCCTGCTGCAGAACCATAGCAGACCACCAGTTTGGCTGACCGTAGCAGCCCACCAGCCTTCACACCGAAACAGCCCCAGCCACCTCAGAACCATAGCAGCCCAGCCAGCCTGCTGAAACGTAGCAGCACAGCCAGGCCTGCAAACCATATGCAGACCGCGGCCAGTTTGCTGAACCGTATGCAGCCAGCCTGCCAAAAGAACTAGTAGCAGCCTAGCAGACCAGTCCTGCTGAACCGTAGCAGCACCATGCCAGCCTGCAGAACCATAGCAGACCCGGCCATCTGCTGAACCTAGCAGCCCAGTCTGCGAAGAACTATGCAGCCCAGCCAATGCCTGCAGAACCATAGCAGCCCAGCCAGCCGCAGCCATAGCAGGCAACCACCTGCAGAACCATACAGCACCAGTCTGTACCTGATATCCCGTAGTCAGCCCCAGCCAGAATTAGACAAAACAAGAAAAAAAAAAAAAATCCAGCTTGCTAAAAATCTAGCAGCCCAGCCTTCCTGCGAACGCAAGCCAGGACCCAGCCAGCTCGCAAACCCTAGCAGCCCTGCCAGTCCTGCTTGAATCCTAGCAGCCTCAGCCTGCCAGAAGAACTATAGCACCCAGCTGCCTGCAGAACCATAGCAACCCCAGTCTGCTGAACTCTAGCAGCCCAGCCTGCCTGCAGAACCTATAGCAGCCCAGCCTGCCTGCAGAACCATAGCAGCCAGCCAGTGCGACCGTAGCAGCCACCCGTCACCCAGAACCATCAGACCCCAGTCTGCTGAACATAGCAGACCCGGCCAGTCCTTGCTGACCTAGCACCTGCCAGCCTGCAGAACCTATAGCAGCCGCCAGCAATGCCTGCAGACCATAGCAGAGCCCTGCCAGCCTGCAGAACCATAGCAGACCGCCAGCCTTTGCTGAACCTAGCAGCCCAGCCAGCCTCATACCTTGCAGACCCGGCCAGTCTGCTGAACCTAGCAGACCCGCCAGTCTGCTGAACCATAGCAGCCTGCTGCCATCCTGCAGAACCATAGCAGCCCAGCCAGCTTGCAGAACCATAGCAGCCCAGCAGCCTGCGAACCATAGCAGACACGGCCAGCCTGCTGAACCATAGCAGCCCGGACAGTTTGCTGAACCGTAGCAGCCCAGCCAGCCTGCAGAACCATAGCAGACCAGCCAATTTGCTGAACCTAGCAGCCCAGCCACCTGCAGAACCATAGCAGACCAGCCAGTTTGCTGAACCGTAGCAGCCCGCCAGCCTGCAGACCTCAGCCCAGCCAGTTTGCTGACCGTAGCATGCCCACCAGTTGCTGAGCCTACATCACACACCTGCAGAACCATAGCAACCATCCAGTTTGCTGAACCGTAGCAGCCAGGCCAGCCTGCAGAACCATAGCAGCCCAGCCAGTTTTGCTGAGCCGTGCAGCCAACCAAGCCTGCACAGCCCAAAACAATGCCCAGCCGACCAGCAGACCATAGCAGCCCAGCCAGTTTGCTGAACCGTAGCAGCCCAGCCAGTTTGCTGAACCGTAGCAGCCCAGCCAGCCTGCAGAACCTTAGCAGCCCAGCCAGTTTGCTGAACCATAGCCCATGATAGCAGCCCAGCCAGCCTGCCAGAACCATAGGCCAGACACAGCCATTTGCTGAACCGTAGCAGCCCAACCAGCCTGCACAACCAAAACAGCCCAGACCAGCCAGCAGAAAAAATCATAGCACCCAGCCAGCCTGCATAACATAGCATCCCAAGCCATTTTGCTGAACCGTAGCAGCCCAGCTTGTTGCAGAACCATAAGCAGACCAGCCAGTTTGCTGACCGTAGCAAGCCCAGCTGCCTGCAAACCAAAGAACCCAGCCTGCCATAAGAACTATAGCAGCCCAGCCTGCCTGCAGAACCATAGCAGCCCAGCCAGCCTGCAAGACCCTAGCAGCCCAGCCAGTCTGTTGAATCCTAGCAGCCCAGCTGCAGAAGAACTATACAGCCCAGCTGTCCTGCAGACCATAGCAGACCAGCCAGTTTGCTGAACCGTAGCCCACCAACCAGCGCAAACCAAACAGCCGCTCCACAGAACCATAGCAGCCCAGCCAGGCTGCAGAAACATAGCAGCCTTAGAGAGCCTGCCTGCAGAACCATAGCAGACCAGCCAGTTTTGCTGAACCGTAGCACCCAACAGCCTAGCACAACCAAATAACAGCCCAGCCAGTCCGCAGAACCATAGCAGCCACCAGCCTGCAAAGACGTAGCAGCCCATGCCAGTTGCGAACCTATCTAGCCCAGCTTCCTGCAGAACCATAGCAGACCAGCCAGTCTGCTGAACCTAGCAGCCCAGCTGCTCAGAAGAACTATAGCAGCCCATCCAGCTGCTGAATCCGTAGATCAGCATCAGCGCCTGAGAACCATAGCAGACCCGGCAGTCTGTTGATCCTAGCACCCAGCCTGCCAGAAGAATTTGCAGCCCAGCCTGCCTGCAGAACCATAGCAGCCCACCAGCCTGCAGACCCTAGCAGCCAGCCAGGGCTGCAGAAACATAGCATCCCAGCTGCTGCAGACCCATAGGCAGACCAGCCAGTTTGCTGAACGTAGCAGCCAACCAGCCTGCACAACCAAAACAGCCCCAGCCACCAGCAGAACCATAGCAGCCCAGCCAGCCTGCTGAACCGTAGCAGCACAGCCAGCCTCAGAACCATAGGCGACCCGGCCAGTATGCTGAATCCTAGAGCCCAGCTGCCAGAAAAACTATAGCAGCCAGCCCCTGCTGAACCGTAGCAGCACAGCCATACTGCAGAACATAGCATACCCGGCCAGTCTGCTGAATCCTAGCAGCCCAGCCTGCCAGAAGAACTATAGCAGCCCAGCCTGCCTGGCATAACCTAGCATCCAGCCGCCTGCAGAACCCTAGCACCCAGCCAGTCTGTTTGAATCCTAGCAACCAGGCTCCAGAAGAACTATAGCAGCCCAGCTGCCTGCAGAACCATAGCAGTCCAGCCAGCTGCAGACCCTAGCAGCCCAGCCAGTCTGTTTGAATCTAGCAGCCAGCCTGCCAGAAGAACTATAGCAGCCCACCAGCCTGCTGAACCGTGTCATCACAGCCACCTGGCAGAACCATAGCAGACCGGCCAGTCCGCTGAATCCTATCAGCCCAGCCTGCCATAAGGAACATATCAGCCCCAGCCTGCTGCAGAACATAGCATCCCAGCCATCCTGCCAGAACCCTAGCAGCCCACCAGCTGCAGAACATAGCAGCCCACCTGCCTGCAGAACCATGCAGACCTAGCCATTTGCTGACGTAGCAGCCCACCACCCTGCACAACCAAAACAGCCCAGCCAGCTGCAGAACCTAGCAGACCAGCCAGTTTGCTGAACCGTAGCAGCCCAGACGCTGCACTGAGACCGCATACATCCCAGCCAGCCTGCAGAACCCATAGCATCACCATCCAGTTTGCTGAACCGTAGCAGCCCAGCCCTTCTCCAGAACCATAGCAACCCTGCCAGTCTGCTGAAGCCATCACGCCCTGCCAGCCTGCAGAACCATAGCAGCCCATCAAGCCTGCAGAACCTAGCAGACACGGCCACCTGCTGAACCATAGCAGCCGCAGCAGTTTGCTGAACCGAGCAGCCCAGCCAGCCTGAAGAACCTAGCAGGCCCTCCGGGCTGCAGAAACATAGCAGCCCAGCCGTTTGCAGCACCGTATCAGCCCAGCTTTCCTGCAGAAACATAGCAGACCACCAGTTTGCTGACGTACAGCCCAGCCTGTCTTGCACAACCAAAGCAACAGCCAGCCGCAGAACCATAGCAGCCTCAGCAGCCGCAGAACGCGTAGCAGCACAGCCAGCCTGCTGACCGTAGCACACAGCCAGCCTGCAGAACCATAGGAACCCGGCCGTCTTCTGATCCTAGCAGCCCAGCCTGCCAGAAAGAACTATAGCATCCCAGACAGCCTGCAGAACCATAGCAGACCCGGCCCAGTCTGCTGAATCCTAGCACCCAGCCGCCAAAGAACTATAGCAGCCCAGCCTGCCATAGAACTATAGCAGTCGCAGCCGTCTTCCGACCATAGCAGCCAGCCTGCAGAAGAACTATAGGCAGCCAGCCTGCCAAAGCACTATGCATCCCAGCCAGTCTGCTGAACATAGCAGCCCAGCCAGCCTGCAGAAACCATAGCAGACACGGCCAGTTCTCTGACTGAACCCAGTAAGCCAGACGCCAGCCTTTGCAGAGCCTTAGGCAGCCCAGCCACGGTCCTGCAGGTAAGCCAGCATAGTTCGAAGCCATAGCAGCCCAGCCCGAAACATAGCGCCCAGGTTGCTGAGAACCCGTTCGACTGTCAGACACAGCCCAGCCAGTTCTGCAGAACCTAGCATAGCACAGACCAGACATCTCTGCTGAACCGTAGAGCAAGCTACAGCCCAGCCATCCAGAAGGGCCTTTGCAGGAAAGGAAGAGACCGGACGTCTGCGATGAACATAGCAAAGCACCCAGCCAGGTCTGCTGAACCAGTAGCCCAAGCCTCTGGCGCGAAGAACTATAGCAGCCCCTGCTCGACCTGCAGAACCATAGCAGCCCCAGCCCAGCCTGCAGAACCATAGCAGACACGCCAGCTCTGTTCTGACCAGTAGTCAGCCCGGAGTTTGCGAACCTATAGCAGCCAGCCAGCCCTGCAGAACCATAGCAACCAGCCAGTTTGCGAGAACCGTAGCAGCACAGCCCAGCCTGAGAACCATAGCAGACAGCCAGTTTGCTGAACCGTACAGCACCAGCCAGCCTGCAGACTCATAGCAACCAGCCATTTTGCTGAACCGTAGCAGCACCAGCCAGCCCAGAACCATAGCAGACCCCAGTTGCTGAACCGTCGCACAGCAGCCTGCAGACCATAGCAGACCAGCCAGTTCTTACCTAGCAGCCAGCCAGCCTGCAGAACCATAGCAGCCGCACCAGCTTTGTTGCTGAACCGTAGCAGCCCAGCCAGTTTGACTGAACCGTAGCAGCCAGCCACCTGCAGAACCAATAGCAGTCCGCCGTTTGCTGAACCGTATCAGCCAGCCTAGCCATGCAGAACCATAGCAGCCCAGCCAGTTTGCTGAGACCTAATCACCCAGCCAGTTTGCGAACCGATAGGCACAGCCAGTTTGCGAACCTAGCAGCCGCCAGTTTGCTGAACCTAGCACCCCGCCTGCCAAAGAAACTTAGCTGCCCAGCCATCTGCTTGAACCATAGCAGCCCAGCCAGTTTGCTGACACCGAGCACCAGCTTGCCTGCAGAACCCATCGCAGACCCGCAGTTTGGCTGAACCATAGCAGCCCAGCTGCCTGCAGAACCATAGCAGCCCAGCGCCTGCAGAACCATAGCACCAGCCAGTTTGCTGACCGTAGCAGCCAGCCAGCCTTCAGAACCATAGCCGAGCCCTGCAGTCTAATGAACCATAGGCACCCAGCCAGCCTGCAGAAAATAGGCAGCCCATGCCAGCCAGCCTGCAGAACCCATAGCACCCAGCCAGCCTGCAGAACCATAGCAGCCCGCCAGCTGCATGAACCATAGCAGCCCGCACAGTTGCGAACCGTAGCAGCCCAGCCAGCCTTGCAGAACCATAGCAGCCACCAGCCAGTTTTGCTGAACCTATCACCCAGCCAGCCTGCAGAACCATAGCAGACCCAGCAGTTTGCTGAACCGAAAAAAAGCAGACCCAGCCCAGCACTGCAGACCATAGCAGCCCAGCCTGCCAGAAGAACTATAGCGCCCACCAGTCTGATAACCATCAGCCCACCTGCCAGAAAACTTAGCACCAGCCGCCTGCTGAACCATAGCAGCCCACCAGTTTTGCTGAAACCGTAGCACAGCCCAGACCATGCCCCATGCTGAAGAACCATAGCAGCCACCACGCAAGTTTGCTGCAACCACTAGCAGCCCAGCCTGCCAGTAAGAACATAGCAGCCCAGCCAGTCTGCTGAACCATAGCAGCTCAGCCACCTGCAGAACCTAGCACCGCACCAGCTGCAGAACTAGCAGCCCAGCTTCTGTTGAATCCTAGCAGCCCAGCCTGCCAGAGAACTATAGCAGCCCGCCTGCTGCAGAACCATAGCAGTCCAGCCAGCCTGCAGACCCTAGCAGCCCAGCCAGTCTGTTGAATCCTAGCGCCCACCTGCCAGAAGACTACTAGCAGCCCAGCTTGCCTGCAGACCATAGCAGACCGCCAGTTTGCTGAACGTAGCAGCCCAGCCTGCCTGGCAGAACCATAGCAGCCCAGCCAGCCTGCAGAACATAGCAGACAGACCAGTTTGCTGACCGTAGCAGCCAGCCAGCCTCCAAACCATGCAGACCGGCCAGTCTGCTGAACCATAGCAGACCCGGCCAGTCTGCTGAACCATAGCAGCCCTCCACCTGCAAACCATAGCAGCCCAGCAGCTGCAGAACGATAGCAGCCCACCAGTGCAGAACCATAGCAAGCCAGCCGCTGAACATAGCAGCCGCAGTTTGCTGAAGCCGTAGCAGCCCACCGCCTGCAGACCATAGCAGCCAGCCAGTTTGCGAACCAGTAGCGACCCAGCCAGCCTGCAGAACCATAGCATCCCAGCCATTTGCTGAACCAGCACGGCCTGCAGAACCTAGCACCCGGCAGTTTGCTGAACCATAGCAGCCCAGCCTGCAGAACCAACATAGCAGCCCAGCCAGTCTGCTGACCTAGCAAGCCCGCCAGCGCTGAACATAGCAGCCCAGCCAGGCCTGCAGAACCCAGCAGCCCAGCCTAGTCTGTTGAATCCTAGCAGCCCCTGCCAGAAGAACTATAGCAGCCCACCTGCCTGCAGAACCATAGCGTCAGCCATCCTAGCACAGAACCGTAGCAGCCCAGCCAGTCTGTTGAAACCTAGCAGCCCATTCTGCCAGAAGAACTATAGCGCACCCAGCTATGCCTGCAGAAGCAGCCGTAGCAGACCAGACCCAGTTTGCTGAACCAGTACAGCCCAGTCTGCCTGCAGAACCATAGCAGCCCAGCAGCCTGCAGAACCATAGCAGACCAGCCAGTTTGCTGAACCGTAGCAGCCTAGCAGCCTCCAGCCTTGCAGACCCTGCCAGTCTGTGAACCATAGCAGCCACGCCTCTGCTGAACCATACAGCCCGCAGCCTGCAGAACCATGCAGCCCAGCTGCAGACCATGCAGCCAGCCAGCCTGCAGACACCATAGCAGACCGGCAGCCTGCAACCATAGCAGCCGCGACAGTTTGCTGAGACCGTAGCAGCCCAGCCAGCCTGCAGAACCATAGCAGACCAGCCAGTTTGCTGAACATAGCAGCCCAGCAGCATGCAGAAACATAGCGACCAGTCCAGTTTGCTGAAACCGTAGCAGCCCAGCCAGCCTGCAGAACCATAGCAGCCCAGCCATTCCAGAACCGTAGCAGCCCAGCCAGTCTGTGCATGAACCTGTACAGCCCAGCAGTTGCTGAACACAGTAGCAGCCACAGCCAGCCTGCAGAACCATAGCAGAAAGCCAGTTTGCTGACCCGTAGCAGCCAGGCCAACCTCATACCATAGCAGGCCCATCCAGGCAACATAGCAGCCCAGCCTTTGCTGAACCGGTACAGCCCAGCCAGTTTGCTGAACCGTAGCAGCCCAGCAGTCTGATGAACCTAGCAGCCAGCCTGCCAGAAGAACTATTAGCAGCCCAGCCAGTCTGCTGAACGCAGCACCCCAGCCAGTTTGCTGAACGTAGCAGCCCAGCCAGCCTGCAGAACCATAGCAGACCGGCAAGTCTGCTGAACACTAGCAGCCCCTGCCAGAAGAACAATAGCAGCCAGCCAGTCTGCGTGCAGAATCATAGCAGACCAGCCAGTTTGCGAACCATAGCAGCCAGCTCGCCTAGCAGACCCAAGCAGCCCAGCCAGCCTGCAGAACCATAGCAGACCAGCCAGTTGCTGAACCGTAGCAGCCCAGCCCACTCATGAACCATAGCAGACCCGGCCAATCTATGAACCATAGCACCAGCCAGCTGAACAATGCAGGCCCAGCCAGCCTGCAGAACCATAGCAGACCCGCCAGCCGCAGAACCATAGCATACCAGAGCTCTCAGAAGCACAGCCAGATGATGAACCATAGAAGCACGGACAGTTTGTGCCTAGAACCAGCCTGCAGAAACTGCAGAACAGCATGCAGTGCAGAACCATAGCGACCAGCCATTTGCTGACCCTAGCCGCCCAGCCACACTGCAGAACCATAGCAGACAGTCAGTTTGCTGACTCGTAGCAGCCAGCCAGCCTGCAAACCATAGCGCCCAGCCCTGCAGAAGAACTATAGCAGCCCAGCCAGTCTGAATGAACCATAGCCCCAGCCTGCCAGAAAAACTATATCAAGCCAGCCAGTCTGCTGAACCATAGCAGCCCTAGCCAGTTTGCTGAACCGTAGAAGCCCAGCCAGCCTGCAGAACCATAGCAGACACCGGCAAGTCTGCTTGACCATAGGCATCCTAGGAGGCCTGCCAGAAGAAAATAGCAGCCAGCAGTCTGCTGAACATAGCAGCCCAGCCAGCCGGCAGAACCATATCAGCCCGCCAGCCTGTCAGAACCCTAGCAGCCCAGACAGTCTTTTGAATCCTAGCAGCCAGCCTGCCAGAAGAACTATAGCAGCCCAGCCTGCCCTGCAGAACCATAGCAGTCCTCCGCTGCAGAACCCTAGCAGCCCAGCCAGTCTGTTGAATCCTAGCAGCCAGCCTGCCAGAAGAACTATAGCAGCCCGCCTGCCTGCAGAACCATATCAAGTCCAGCCAGCCGAGAACCCTAAGCAGCGCAGCCAGTCCTGTTGAATCCAGCAGCCCAGCCTCCAGAAGAACTATACAGCCCAGCTTGCCTGCAGAACCATTAGCAGACCAGCCAGTTTGCTGAACCGTATCAGCCCAGCCTG